>NW_027200685.1:0-17989 GCF_038502225.1 Cherax quadricarinatus
TATATATATATATGTATATATATATGTATATATATATGTATATATATATGTATATATATATGTATATATATATGTATATATATCTTTCTTTCTTTCAACACACCAGCCGTATCCCACCGAGGCGGGGTGGCCCAAAAGGAAAAACAAAAGTTTCTCCTTTCACATTTAGTAATATATACAGGAGAAGGGGTTACTAGCCCCTTGCTCCTGGCATTTTAGTCGCCTCTTACAACACGCATAGCTTACGGAGGAAGAATTCTGTTCCACTTCCCCATGGAGATAAGAGGAAATAAACAAGAACAAGAGCTAGTAAGAAAATAGAAGAAAACCCAGAGGGGTGTGTATACATATGCTTGTACATGTATGTGTAGTGTGACCTAAGTGTAAGTAGAAGTAGCAAGACGTACCTGAAATCTTGCATGTTCATGAGACAGAAAAAAGGACACCAGCAATCCTACCATCATGTAAAACAATTACAGGCTTTCGTTTTACACTCACTTGGCAGGACGGTAGTACCTCCCTGGGCGGTTGCTGTCTACCAACCTACTACCATACCAATATATATATATATATATATATATATATATGTATATATATGTGGGTTATAGACATATACTATATATATATATGTATATATATATATATATATATATATATATATATATATATATATATATATATATATATATATATATATATATATATATATATATATATATATATATATGTATATGTGTGATATATACATATTTCAAATATGCAAAACAACCACTCTGATATAATATATATATATATATATATATATATATATATATATATATATATATATATATATATATATATATATATATATATACTTACATATTATGCATATATATATACATACATCTAGGTTTTTCTCCTTTTTCTAAATAGCTCTTGTTCTTCTTTATTTCTTCTATTGTCCATGGGGAAGTGGAAAAGAATCTTTCCTCCGTAAGCCATGCGTGTCGTATGAGGCGACTAAAATGCCGGGAGCAATGGGCTAGTAACCCCTTCTCCTGTAGACATTTACTAAAAAAGAGAAGAAGAAAAACTTTATAAAACTGGGATGCTTAAATGTGCGTGGATGTAGTGCGGATGACAAGAAACAGATGATTGCTGATGTTATGAATGAAAAGAAGTTGGATGTCCTGGCCCTAAGCGAAACAAAGCTGAAGGGGGTAGGGGAGTTTCAGTGGGGGGAAATAAATGGGATTAAATCTGGAGTATCTGAGAGAGTTAGAGCAAAGGAAGGGGTAGCAGTAATGTTGAATGATCAGTTATGGAAGGAGAAAAGAGAATATGAATGTGTAAATTCAAGAATTATGTGGATTAAAGTAAAGGTTGGATGCGAGAAGTGGGTCATAATAAGCGTGTATGCACCTGGAGAAGAGAGGAATGCAGAGGAGAGAGAGAGATTTTGGGAGATGTTAAGTGAATGTATAGGAGCCTTTGAACCAAGTGAGAGAGTAATTGTGGTAGGGGACCTGAATGCTAAAGTAGGAGAAACTTTTAGAGAGGGTGTGGTAGGTAAGTTTGGGGTGCCAGGTGTAAATGATAATGGGAGCCCTTTGATTGAACTTTGTATAGAAAGGGGTTTAGTTATAGGTAATACATATTTTAAGAAAAAGAGGATAAATAAGTATACAAGATATGATGTAGGGCGAAATGACAGTAGTTTGTTGGATTATGTATTGGTAGATAAAAGACTGTTGAGTAGACTTCAGGATGTACATGTTTATAGAGGGGCCACAGATATATCAGATCACTTTCTAGTTGTAGCTACACTGAGAGTAAAAGGTAGATGGGATACAAGGAGAATAGAAGCATCAGGGAAGAGAGAGGTGAAGGTTTATAAACTAAAAGAGGAGGCAGTTAGGGTAAGATATAAACAGCTATTGGAGGATAGATGGGCTAATGAGAGCATAGGCAATGGGGTCGAAGAGGTATGGGGTAGGTTTAAAAATGTAGTGTTAGAGTGTTCAGCAGAAGTTTGTGGTTACAGGAAAGTGGGTGCGGGAGGGAAGAGGAGCGATTGGTGGAATGATGATGTAAAGAGAGTAGTAAGGGAGAAAAAGTTAGCATATGAGAAGTTTTTACAAAGTAGAAGTGATGCAAGGAGGGAAGAGTATATGGAGAAAAAGAGAGAGGTTAAGAGAGTGGTGAAGCAATGTAAAAAGAGAGCAAATGAGAGAGTGGGTGAGATGTTATCAACAAATTTTGTTGAAAATAAGAAAAAGTTTTGGAGTGAGATTAACAAGTTAAGAAAGCCTAGAGAACAAATGGATTTGTCAGTTAAAAATAGGAGAGGAGAGTTATTAAATGGAGAGTTAGAGGTATTGGGAAGATGGAGGGAATATTTTGAGGAATTGTTAAATGTTGATGAAGATAGGGAAGCTGTGATTTCGTGTATAGGGCAAGGAGGAATAACATCTTGTAGGAGTGAGGAAGAGCCAGTTGTGAGTGTGGGGGAAGTTCGTGAGGCAGTAGGTAAAATGAAAGGGGGTAAGGCAGCCGGGATTGATGGGATAAAGATAGAAATGTTAAAAGCAGGTGGGGATATAGTTTTGGAGTGGTTGGTGCAATTATTTAATAAATGTATGGAAGAGGGTAAGGTACCTAGGGATTGGCAGAGAGCATGCATAGTTCCTTTGTATAAAGGCAAAGGGGATAAAAGAGAGTGCAAAAATTATAGGGGGATAAGTCTGTTGAGTATACCTGGTAAAGTGTATGGTAGAGTTATTATTGAAAGAATTAAGAGTAAGACGGAGAATAGGATAGCAGATGAACAAGGAGGCTTTAGGAAAGGTAGGGGGTGTGTGGACCAGGTGTTTACAGTGAAACATATAAGTGAACAGTATTTAGATAAGGCTAAAGAGGTCTTTGTGGCATTTATGGATTTGGAAAAGGCGTATGACAGGGTGGATAGGGGGGCAATGTGGCAGATGTTGCAGGTGTATGGTGTAGGAGGTAGGTTACTGAAAGCAGTGAAGAGTTTTTACGAGGATAGTGAGGCTCAAGTTAGAGTATGTAGGAAAGAGGGAAATTATTTCCCAGTAAAAGTAGGCCTTAGACAAGGATGTGTGATGTCACCGTGGTTGTTTAATATATTTATAGATGGGGTTGTAAGAGAAGTAAATGCGAGGGTCTTGGCAAGAGGCGTGGAGTTAAAAGATAAAGAATCACACATAAAGTGGGAGTTGTCACAGTTGCTCTTTGCTGATGACACTGTGCTCTTGGGAGATTCTGAAGAGAAGTTGCAGAGATTGGTGGATGAATTTGGTAGGGTGTGCAAAAGAAGAAAATTAAAAGTGAATACAGGAAAGAGTAAGGTTATGAGGATAACAAAAAGATTAGGTGATGAAAGATTGGATATCAGATTGGAGGGAGAGAGTATGGAGGAGGTGAATGTATTCAGATATTTGGGAGTGGACGTGTCAGCGGATGGGTCTATGAAAGATGAGGTGAATCATAGAATTGATGAGGGGAAAAGGGTGAGTGGTGCACTTAGGAGTCTGTGGAGACAAAGAACTTTGTCCTTGGAGGCAAAGAGGGGAATGTATGAGAGTATAGTTTTACCAACGCTCTTATATGGGTGTGAAGCATGGGTGATGAATGTTGCAGCGAGGAGAAGGCTGGAGGCAGTGGAGATGTCATGTCTGAGAGCAATGTGTGGTGTGAATATAATGCAGAGAATTCGTAGTTTGGAAGTTAGGAGGAGGTGCGGGATTACCAAAACTGTTGTCCAGAGGGCTGAGGAAGGGTTGTTGAGGTGGTTCGGACATGTGGAGAGAATGGAGCGAAACAGAATAACTTCAAGAGTGTATCAGTCTGTAGTGGAAGGAAGGCGGGGTAGGGGTCGGCCTAGGAAAGGTTGGAGGGAGGGGGTAAAGGAGGTTTTGTGTGCGAGGGGCTTGGACTTCCAGCAGGCATGCGTGAGCGTGTTTGATAGGAGTGAATGGAGACAAATGGTTTTTAATACTTGACGTGCTGTTGGAGTGTGAGCAAAGTAACATTTATGAAGGGGTTCAGGGAAACCGGCAGGCCGGACTTGAGTCCTGGAGATGGGAAGTACAGTGCCTGCACTCTGAAGGAGGGGTGTTAATGTTGCAGTTTAAAAACTGTAGTGTAAAGCACCCTTCTGGCAAGACAGTGATGGAGTGAATGATGGTGAAAGTTTTTCTTTTTCGGGCCACCCTGCCTTGGTGGGAATCGGCCAGTGTGATATATATATATATATATATATATATATATATATATATATATATATATATATATATATATATATATATATATATATATATATAGAGAGTGGATTGAATCTTTTTCTTGAAGATGGACAATGGTTGAAAGCTTCACTTCCAGTCAAGCTTGGGGGGCTGGGAGTATGCAAATCCTCCCAGATTGCCCTACCAGCTTTCCTGTCCTCTTCCATAGCATCGAATGAGTTATTAAAACAAATTCTTCCATACAACCTCACTGACTCAGCAAAAATACACGGCCCAAGCTTTGCCAGTGCCATCAATGAATGGGAGACTCTTGCTGCTCCAGCACCAAAACCTAGTACAGCACTGGCCTATAAACAGTCAAGTTGGGATGGCCCCCATCGCTGAAAAGGTGCTTGTCAAAATGCTTAGGGCTGTAACATCAGACAGGGAAACTGCACGTCTCCATGCTGTGAGTGCACATCACTCTGGGGAATTCCTCCCTAAAATTCCCATTTCGGCAGTGGGTACATGCCTTTATCCTAAGACCCTCTGTACTGCAGTGGCTCTCCGTCTTGTTGCCCCAAATCACACGGAATATACATGTATATGCGGCGATGCGCAAGGCAACCAAGGGCTGGAACGCAAGACACAATGAAGTCAACGACATCACAAAGAGAAGCCTGCTACAACTGGATGCCCAGCCGTCAGAGAGCCCCAATAAATAGTAGCCAACAGTCTTCACAACCCCGGAAACTGCCCCAATGGGATCACCATCTATCCTTCGATGAATAGCAGGCACTTAGCATGGGATTATACCTGCGTGATGACGCTGGTTGACACCTACATCCATCACAGTGTCAGGCGACAGGAAGGAGCTGCTGATCACAGGGAGGAGTCCAAGATCGGCAAGTACAGGGACATAAACCATCAGTATCAATTTGTGCCAGTGGGATCAGAGACCTTGGGATCATGGAGAAAATATGCCACACGTTTCCTCAAAGAACTGGGTTCCAAACTCATACTGGGCTCGCGTCTGGCTTCGGAGGAGCTGGAGGAGATTTATAATCTTTGATATATTGTACCAATGCATTCATGTAATCTTCTTCTTCTTCTGATGACCAGAGCTTTGGTAAGATGGGTAAGGAAGAAGGATGGGTAAGGATGGAAATATTGGAAAAGGGAGGGAGGGGGGGAGAGGTAGGATATAAAAGGTAAGTGGCCCAACCACTTTGGTGTATGTGAAATGTGAAATAAGATATTCTTTAAGGGGTATAATACTAACCCATCAGAGTCACAGATATAATAGGTATATAAGTACATGACTCTGAATTGCTAGTAATTATACAAGTTGCAATTGTTTTTTTTTTTTTTTTTTTTTTTTTATGTTTTTTTTTTTTTTTTTTTTTTTTTTTTTTTTTTTTCGCGATTGCACAACGGATATTTATACAACAAGAAAGGCAATAATTTTCTGGCCAGTTTATAAGTTCGTGACAATAGCTTCTTAATGGTGGTGTCCAACAATAGTCAATAGCATAATTTTACATTAGAAAGTTATTTAAGATGTCTCCCTAATTGGGGGCGATGATTTTCTCAGTATACATAGAAGGGTTCTGGTGGTATCCAATCTTCTTCATCAGGTAAGTTACTCAAAATCATGGGTCGAGGGTAATCATCTTTATGAATAAAACGACGAACCCTCTGTGGGAGAGTCATTCTTTGAGTCCTGTGAGGCGGAGTATTGATGGTGTAATCGGTGGTATTTATCACTTGTATAGGATGTTCTCTATCTGGCATGTATAGTTCTTGCATTGTATAAAGTTGTTTCTTTTTTAGGGTGTCAAGGCGTACATTTATGGCAGTAATATCTTGTTGTGTGTGTAAATCTGCCATTTTAACTCTGTCTCTCCTCCTGGTATCGGTAATAAAGCGAAGAGCTCTATTCTGGACCCTTTGTAACCGTAGCATGTTGGTCTTTGTTGTTAATGACATTGGGACACAAGGGTATTCAAGTATAGGTCTTATTATCATTTTATACAGATGTTTTTTGACATGTTGAGGGGCTTGATTGAATCGAAAGAGTCTGCTAAGACCAGCTTTGGCTGTGTTGATCTTTTTAGTTACATGAGATGTTGAGTGGAGCAGCCTGTCTATTTCATATCCCAAGATCTTGTTAGGGTTTCTAATGGCTACACCTCTGATGTACCCCCTCTGTAAATTTATGTATACACAATACAGAGAATTATCATACCCCCTTTAGTCTTCCAGTGATGGTTGATGCAAAACATCCTATCGTGCTAACAAGGACCTTGTCAGGATTAGTCGTAATTCTCCATTTCTTCTCCCAATTAGATGTTCGACGAAGTTCAATATTCATTTTTTCTATGACTCTCTCATACTTGTATTTTCCTGTTACTGGAGTTGATGAGACGACATGAATAACATCATCTGCAAACTGTGTCACAATTGTGTCATTAAACTCTGGTTGAGGAAGGTCATTCACATAAATGTTAAACAGAAGTGGACTGAGACAAGAACCTTGTGGGACACCAGCCGTCGGTATAAAAGGTTCTGTCGACTTGCCATGAAAGGTGGGAATGATTTTTCTTTGAGTTAAGAAATTATAAATTACTCTGAGAAAAGTCCAGTTATGGTCTGGTAGGTCAATGAGTTTGTATATAAGGCCATCATGCCATAAGCTATCAAAAGCTTTATGAACATCTCTGGTGGCAATTAAGGCAAGATTGCCCTGCTGTTTTAGACTTGCTACAGTGTCAAAAATAACATTTATTGCATGATTGGTACCTCTATGTGTTCTAAAGCCAAATTGTTTTTCAGTAAACAAGTGATTAAACTCCATATAGTAATTCAATCTGTTGGAAATGACTTTCTCAAGAACTTTTCCAGTGACTTCAAGTAAAGATATAGGTCTATAGTTCCCAGGTTGGTGGATGTCTTTATTGGGCTTAGCAAGAAAGATCATCCTAGCAGTCTTAAAAACAACTGGAAAATGTCCTGAGGCCAAGATGGCATTAAAGATATTTACCAAGGACTGTTTGCAATTTCTAGGTAGGTACTTTATTTGTTTCATTGTTATTCCAGAGAGGCCAGGGGCTCTATTTCTCATTCTTCCAATAACCTGACTTATCTCTAGTAATGTAATAGGTCTAGTAAGCGGGTGGGTATCTTCAAGAGTTGAAGTATCGATGGTAGGTAGTGGTTGTAGATCATCCAAGTTCTCATCTCTCCATTCATTTACTAACTGATAATGATTATTATTAAATTGACGACTGTTATTGTGAGAGAGAATTTTCTCCCATACATCACCCATCAAATTAGCCTGGTCCTGTGGATCGTCAAGTTTAATTTCAACATCTTCATCATCCTCATCAGTGAAGGTATGAACTAGGTAGTTAGGAGCCTTGTGCTTTGCCCCTAAAAGTTGTCGGATCTTACTCCAAAATTTTGCTGGTTCACGTTTATATTGATTAGCTTGAAGAACTAGAAATTTCCATATGTCTCGTTTGTGTTGACTAATCATGTTAATTAATTCGTGCCTTAATCGGTGCAGTGTAGCTGCTGGTGGTTGTCGCGTTTGAAGATGCCTTCGACATTCTGCTTGATAATTTCTTAAAGTGTCTCTAATTTCTCTAGTAGGTTTATATTGTTGGTATATCTTTGTGGAAGCTAATTGGCAAGTTGCATTGGTAGCTTCAATTATTCGATTGTGCAGGGACCTGATTGCATCATCAATTGCACTGGAAGGTAGATTTTCCAAAGACACAATTTCATCCTCACCCAGATATGCCCTGAAGGGGTCAAATCCTAGGGTGTTAAGATTGGGTTTAGGAGTTACAGGTATTCTAAATGGAGAAGTTTGTAGTTGTATTATAACAGGGATATGGTCAGATCCTACATTTCCACCAGGAGATATACGACAGTGAAAGATGTCACAGTCTCTGTTTGTCAGTACTATATCTGGTGTTCCTGGATGAGGTCCAATGTACGATTTGAAGAATGGGCCTTGAAATGACAAGTTTCTAGCTGTCATGATATTAAAGAGTTGTTTTCCTTTTAAGTCACCCAGTGGAATACCAGCTCCACAGTTGAAGAGGGCAGGGTGATGAGCATTAAAATCTCCAGCTAGAATTGTTGGAATATTTCTGCTTAATATCCTATGTAGAGGAATTGACTCTATATATGGCTGTCTCGGGGGAAAATATCCAGTTCCTATCACTAGTTGTCCATGCGACGTTGTTAGTTCTATTGCAAGAATGTTATCTTCATCCACATGAATATTTTTAAATGTATATCCTAATTTAACCAAGATGGCTACACCACTAAAGGGTCCTCTCGATTTCTCCACAGTACAGTATCCACGTAATTTAATATGTTGATCAACTCTTGCAGCTGTCTCGTTCAAAAGTATAACATCGGGATTGTAGTTATGTAGTTCAACCTCAAGAAGGTAACGGTTATTAAAGAAATGTTGAACATTAAGTTGGAAAATTGTAATCCCCATTATTTCTTTTTCTTCGCTCGTACACTGCGTTCTGAACGCCTGCAACTGATGTCATGTGTTGTATCTACACTATCCCTGCTGGACTCGTCAAGGGGAGGAGGGAACTTTTGCGTGGATGCTTGTGTATTAAAAATGCCATCATCTTCACTAAAGGCAGTAATATTAACAGACTCATTAGAATCGTTAGAGTCGTTAGAGTCATCATCATAAAACTGAGGTATGCTATTCTCAGTTTCAGGAAGCAGAGGCTCGTGAGAGTTAATGGGAGACTGTGTAGGCTCCAAGGGAATATTAGATAGGCAAGGTGAGTTACCTTGGGAAAGTTCCTGTTCAACAGGATCAGCTACAATAGCGGGAGAGTAGGCACCACTTTCTGGGGCATTGTTATGTTCAGGTGTTGACTTATCGGGTTGAGAGAAGTTGACAACCTGGGTTTGCGAGGAGGGCGATCCCTGGGCCAGGGGTGACTTAGGCTTATTTTAGATGTAGAGTATGGTACATACTTCTTGTTATGAGAAGGCTGGGTCATAATAGCCTTCACATTTTCAGGGATAGTGATGGGAGTGATCCCATTAGCCATTAACAGATCATTTAAAACCTGAGAGCAGAGTTGAATGTCACCACCTGCTATGTCTTTGGCCATCAAGTACATTAGTTGAGCTCTCGTTATATCCCTGTCTGTGGATACCTGAGACATATGAGATGCGACTGAACCTTGTTGTTGTGTCTGTTGTAAGTGAGGGTTAGATTGGGGCGCACCAAGAGGGGCAGAATTCCAAACATTGGAACCATTGGTAGAGACCTGAGGAGTCCCACTTGATCCAGGCAGAGCTGGGAAGGAAGTTTGGGACATGGTTGGCGGTGCCTGGGGAGTGGTCTTCTTAGAAGTGGATAGTTTCTTGGCGTCAAGAATTTTCTGCATTTCCTTTTTTCTTTCAGGACAAATAGCAGAAACAGCATGATGTTTTCCATTACAGAGGACACATTTAGGTGTATTTTTATTGGTACAATCACGATACGAATGTTGGCCAGAGCAAATGCTACAAATTTGCCCTTGTGTACTGCATTTGTTGTTGTTATGACCAAAGGCATAACACTTGAAACATTGTGTCACACTGACAAAGCGTTCCAGAGAAATTTGGTCTGGTGTACATCTGGTGCCAAAACATTTGAAGCCATTTTGACACACAAGTTTGGCCTCCTCAGGTGTCTCGAGTATTAATTTTAAAGTTATATTATTCTTGTTGGGATTCGAGAATTTATGTGCTTCTACAGCCCTAAGGTCAGAATTCTCGGCATTAATGTTATCAACAATTTCATTAACAGTGCTGTGTTTCATAAAACTGTTGAGTATGTATATAACCCAGAACGAGTGGTATTGATCAATAACAACACTGCGCTAGCCAAGGATTCGAACCCGTGTTGTACTTCATGGTAAGCGAGAACCACATGACGCTTTGAACCACAGGACCACCCAACCCTACAAGAATGCTGCAGCCAGCACACAGCTAGCTGTTGGGCCGCCATCGGAGGTGGTGTGAGAGCTTCTAATCTAATTTCATTCTCATCCCTGTTTGGTCTACTAGCCTCACGAGCAGCATTTACATATTATTGTAACCACGGACGAGTGGTATTGACCAATAACAACACTGCTCTAGCCAAGGATTCGAACCCATGTTCTACTGGCCTGCCTCATGGTAGGGTTGGGTGGTCATGTGGTTCTCGCTTACCATGAGGCAGGCCAGTACAACATGGGTTCGAATTCTTGGCTAGCACTGTAAAACGAAAGCCTGTAATTGTTTTACATGATGGTAGGATTGCTGGTGTCCATTTTTCTGTCTCATAAACATGCAAGGTTTCAGGTACGTCTTGCTACTTCTACTTACACATAGGTCACACTACACATACATGTACAAGCATATATATACACACCCCTCTGGGTTTTCTTCTATTTTCTTACTAGTTCTTGTTCTTGTTTATTTCCTCTTACCTCCATGGGGAAGTGGAACAGAATTCTTCCTCCGTAAGCCATGCGTGTTGTAAGAGGCAACTAAAATGCCGGGAGCAAGGGGCTAGTAACCCCTTCTCCTGTATATATTACTAAATGTAAAAAGAGAAACTTTTGTTTTTCTTTTTGGGCCACCCTGCCTTGGTGGGATACGGCCGGTTTGTTGAAATATATATATATATATATATATATATATATATATATATATATATATATATATATATATATATATATATATATGTGTGTGTGTGTGTGTGTGTGTGTGTGTGTGTGTGTGTGTGTGTGTGTGTGTGTGTGTGTGTGTGTGTGTGTGTGTGTGATCTAAATAAATATTTTGTTTCGAGAATAGAAGTCACAATATAACCGTCACTTTTAAACGGACACTTCCAGTGACGTTTCAGTTATGATTTGATAAATGTTTTAGGACTGGCTGAAGAAAATTAAGAAATTAACTCACTTAAGTATGGATTACATGCACTTTATCTTATCGCCTCGACACCTTATAAAATGTATTATTCCATAAAGAATTAGATGGTAAACTGAATTCTTGTTATAAAGTATAGGTGGAAATAAATGGTATAAAATACCGACACAATGGAAATATAAACACAAATGCAGTATAATGTGATCCTTTATTGACAACGTTTCACCCACACAGTGGGCTTTTTCAAGTCACAAACAGATCTACCTGGGGTGGAAGGTACGGGAGTATTTATAGTCAGGTTCAGAATGTTGAGGTCAGGTGGAGAATGCTGCATCTGATGATCTACCGGGTGGAGTTATAGAGTCTTGGGTAGCTTGGCGGGGGTATTGGACAAGTTGTGAGTAGACCTTCCGCAGTGTTCTATGTTCTTATGTGGGATAGCGATGAAGAAGTTTCTTGGCGAGTGGTTCAGCTATGTTATAGAAGCCATTGTTCTGGTTGAAATTGTTGGTTATAGAGATAAACGATGATTCCAGGATTCTTCTGTATTGAGTGTTGTCTTCTGTGGCGATAAGTCTTGAGTTTCTGTAGTTAATTAAATGGTTGTGTGAATTGCGATGTTGTACACAGGCATTCCTTGTATCGTCAGTCCTGCTTGCATATTGGTGTTCTGAAATACGTGTTTAGAGGTCTCTTGATGTTTCGCCCACATATATGTTAGGTAAGACACATATGCAACAGTTAGACAACTTTATTCCGAAACGTTTCGCCTACACAGTAGGCTTCTTCAGTCGAATACAGAAAATAGGCAGGAACAGTAGAGATGTGAAGACGATGTAATCAGTCCATCACCCTTGTAGTCGTAGAATTTGAGGTTGTCAGTCCCTCGGCCTGGAGAAGTTCAGTTCCATAGTCAGGAACTATCTGAAGATCAAGCGACAGTGCGGAGACTTAAATACTGTCGGAAGGAGAGGTGCATAGTAGTAGTAGTAGTAGTAGTAGTAGTAGTAGTAGTAGTAGTGAGAATGTAACCACTGAGAGGTCATGTCCCTCTCAGATCCAACACTTCTCACTTGAAAAGCTTGTCCAAGGTGTCTAACTGTTGCATGTGTGTCTTACCTAACAACCTGTCGGTATTGTATACCATTTTGATGTTCATCTTGTCAGACACTGCAACACATGGCATCTTGGTACAGAAAACACCTTGGACAAGCTTTTCAAGTGAGAAGTGTTGGATCTGAGAGGGACATGACCTATCAGTGGTTACACTACTACTACTACTACTACTACTACTACTACTACTACTACTACTCTGCACCTCTCCTTCCGACAGTATTTAAGTCTCCGCACTGTCGCTTGATCTTCAGATAGTTCCTGACTATGGAACTGAACTTCTCCAGGCCGAGGGACTGACAACCTCAAATTCTACGACTACAAGGGTGATGGACTGATTACATCGTCTTCACATCTCTACTGTTCCTGCCTATTTTCTGTATTCGACTGAAGAAGCCTACTGTGTAGGCGAAACGTTTCGGAATAAAGTTGTCTAACTGTTGCATATGTGTCTTACCTAACGACCTGTCGGTATTGTATACCATTTTGATGTTCATGTCACCTGGCTCCGTTATGTTGACGACATTCTCCTCATAACTCCTAAACGCTTCAACGTTCAAGCTCTCCAAGACAAGCTCAACCAGGTCGAGCCTTCAATCCAGTTCACACTTGAAGAAGAAGTCGACAACACTCTTCCTTTCCTTGATGTTCTGCTCTGCAAAGCTGACCACGAACTTCGTTTTAAAGTCTATCGAAAACCCACCAACCAAAACGATCTTCTCCACTTCTACTCTCACCACGACACCAAAACCAAACGTGGTGTAATTATAGGCTTCTTCCTGCGTGCACTCAGAATCTGCAGCAATGAGTTCCTTGAGGAAGAATGCACTATAATTGAACAAGTATTTTCTAAACTCCACTATCCTCGTCACTTCATCAGAGACTGCAGACGGCGGGCATTAAACATCTTCAACACACCCAGAGAAGACACTGCCGAGAAGAGATACATAGTCCTCCCAACCAACTCCATTGCCAAACATGTTTCCAACATCTTTGCCAAAACATCATTCCAAGTATCTACCTCCACAACCACGACCATCAAGGACATCACCAGTAGTAGACAGGACAAGCCTCCATCCTCTGCAGGGGTATACATAATCCCTTGTAATGACTGCAACAAATTATATGTGGGCGAAACATCAAGAGACCTCCAAACACGTATTTCAGAACACCAATATGCAAGCAGGACTGACGATACAAGGAATGCCTGTGTACAACATCGCAATTCACACAACCATTTAATTAACTACAGAAACTCAAGACTTATAGCCACAGAAGACAACACTCAATACAGAAGAATCCTGGAATCATCGCTCATCTCTATAACCAACAATTTCAACCAGAACAATGGCTTCTATAACATAGCTGAACCACTCGCCAAGAAACTTCTTCATCGCTATCCCACATAAGAACATAGAACACTGCAGAAGGTCTACTCACAACTTGTCCAATACCCCTGCCAAGCTACCCAAGACTCTATAACCCCACCCGGTAGATCATCAGATGCAGCATTCTCCACCTGACCTCAACATTCTGAACATGACTATAAATACTCTCGTACCTTCCAACCCCAGGTAGATCCGTGTGTGACTTGAAAAAGCCCACTGTGTGGGTGAAACGTTGTCAATAAAGGATCACATTATACTGCATGTGTGTTTATATTTCCATCATAACTTAAAATATACTTAAAAAGCACCTCCGTCACCTGACGAAAATCCTGCATAAACTAATTATATTAAAACCCAATTTATAAATATCATCTCCGTTTATCTAATTCACATTAGCATCCACATTTTGTTCTCACTATATAGCTATCATTAGTTTATGTCCACATAAATCATAACTACTACAAACATTATGACAATTTGTCTTGTTAAAAAAAACACAAAAATTCACAATCGTAAACCAAGTTGTTAGAGTTAATGTCAGAGATTGTAAACAATAACATTCAAATAAACCAACTTAATCTTCTAAATGTCTGTAATTATAAGTTAATCTTAAGGCTGCCCAAAATGCCGTGCATAACCAGGGACTTTTTATAAAGTATGCCAGAAATGTCAGCTATTTCTGTATTAATTACGTTATGTAAGTTTACTGAAATACAGATTATTATTATTGTTATAATTATTATTATTATTATTATTATTATTATTATTATTATTATTATTATTATTATTATTATTACTACTACTACTAATACTACTGCTACTATTATTATTATTATTATTAGTTCTAATGTTTATTAATTGCTTCACACCTGAATGATTTAATTTTAATTAAAAATTTAATCTTCAAGAAGTCCTCGAATATTCGTGTTGTTAAAACAAAACCGTGCACAGGTTTATACTTCTTTCAATCCGATTATTGAACTTAAATACCTAGTTCGTATATTTTGCTTTATTACGTAGTATTTGCTGACTGTGAAATTATTCTTTATGACTCACAATCCTCTTACTCATTTTGGCTGTTTGTGTAGTAGTATTACATATTCCTCGATGAACTACAGACAGCTGGTGTGGGACCGTACACGAGGATCCTCTCTGGTTGGCAGCCAGACGGATGGTAGTGCTGACCATAAGGAAGTACGCAAACTCAGGAAGTGCATGAACTTGAGTTATCAGCACCAACTGTATCCCTTAGTTACCTGGAGAAGATACTACAACTATTATCAAACAACTGAGCTCCAGACGCATTGAAGTAAGAGACTCAAGAATTGCCACGTTCGTGCTTCAGCTCAATATTGTTCAAGTTATAAATTAAGTGTTTATATCCTGTTGATCTGTATTGTGTAAGCCTTGAATCAACGTTACCTGCCAAGTTAATATATAAAAAAATAAATAAAGTCGTAAATGTAAGACGAAAAGAAATATTTTTATATATTTATTCCTATTTGGCAAACATCTTTCATGTGCATGAAACAATTTTGAATATTATACCTTACATTAGACCTCGAATCTCATTATCTATGTAAGATAGCATCAGTCAGGGAGACTGCGAATCTTCACCTTATTTATGGGAGGTTATAAATTACATTAATCACGTTCTTAATCACTTTATTTGAAATTTATGAGTCGCAATGATTGAATCATGTTATAACTAACCAGACAATGCCTCATATTGCTGTAAATATATTTGTGTCTTCAGCAAGATTATTACAAGTGAGAATGAGAATGGAGCAAAAGACAAGCCGAAAATATATTAACCAATTATCTTCTATGAAGATTAATTTAATATTTTAACGTGGCATCAGATCTGCTTAAGGGTCTTAGATGAAGAGTTTGTGAGGGCGATTTAGACGACAGATTGTTCGTGAGGTTTAATTCCCATAGACTGCAAGTGAGTCAGTAAATGAAACATTCGCGTATACTCTGTTGAAAATATTTTAATCCCTGAAACAAGGACTCTTAGCGTATATACTCTGAAATATAAATCTCTGGGTATTTATCCCTTGTTCATGTAATCAGTAAACTTATAAGGAAATATTGAAATTCGTTAATTTATTTGTTATTTAAACTACAGCAAATAATTAAATAAAAATTATAAAAAACAGCAACAATAAAAATAATAAAAATGAAAATATTCGGTTTTGCAATCCTAGTTTCTCCACCTCGATGGCAACTGTAAGTTTCTCTGTCACAGCAATGACCGAGAAAGAAATTCTGGTGTTTCATAACCCCGGTCGCCTGTGCTTCAGTGTACATGACTGGAATAGTACAGATTGCGGCATAAACTGAGATGGCAGCTGAACATTAGAGTTGAGGATTGGATGGAAATCAGAAGAGGCATTCACCGGTGTGGAAACTAATATAGAAATTCGTTCAATATAAAAAAGGTATATTAGAGTATGGAAAGCCGAAATCTAACTGAAACCTTTTGAAAAGATCAGTGAGAACATTGAGCTTGAAGCCGCTCTGAGGCTGCATTTTCCAGTTATCAGCTTGGAAGAGCTGAAGCTAATCAGGTGCAACATTCAGAAGTTATCACATAAAAGGCAGTATTCAAATTTTTCATTTTTTTTTCAAGTAAATCAAATAGAAACTTGCGCTGGCCGAAATCAATCCAAACTTTTCCCCTGACTAATACTGACCAGTTATTTAACGTAGAGCAGCAAGTTTTATACAAGCCTAGTACACATAACACAAATTTTTAACAATGGTCACACAAGCACACACATGGTACAAGCACATAAGAGAACATTATGGTGATTTAGCGAAGGATAAACAAGTACAATAAAGCATTCTTCAATTATTTAACAAAAACTGATTTGATTAATAAAATTAGCACATGATATCTTGCACAATCTAACATCAAGATAGGAAAACACATCACCACTGAAAGTTTAAAGATGACTAGAAGATGTATTCTCCAGTTACCGCAGAGAAATCAACAAGATTTGTACCTTCACAGCCTAAACTAATGCAACGTTCCATCCACTGAAGAGTGATGCCCTTCACAGTTGTTATATATTATAATCAGAGGAACAAGATAAACTCGTATGGGTCATATAGCACCTATAAAATGGAAGGCATTCATATTCGATCCAAGAAAGAGTCCAGTTCATTGGATCAAGAGCCCCTCATCAGCATGAAGGTAAAGTAATGCAATAAGTTAAAATAATAATATACAGTACCATTCCAAAATTAACAGGGAGAAGAATGGCGTCTATAAACAGTATTAAATACCAACCTTTATCACCGTAGGAAACACAAGTGTTGAAATATGAAGCCGATGGGAGGAGCCTCTGTCTTAATTTATCAGAGAGAAACAGAAATTTGGGAATGATCAGTGCAACATCGTGCATAGATCAAACATACCTAATACCCGCCTTGAAAATTTTGAATTGTTCGAATAAAGCGGTCTGTACTAATAAACGGAATTTGTGAGGACACAAATAAAAATGTTGCTTAGAATTAACCGAAAAATGGGAAAGTGACCCTCGTTAAAGTTATAAAAGTCATGAAAACGCAAATTTTATTTCCACGAGTTTGTTTACTCTTTTGCATTCTGTTTAAAATTCTCTACAATGGTGTAAGAAAAAAAAATTTGATTGGATTTTTTGGAAAAAGTCTTTTAATATAACTAGTAACAAATTGGTATAAAACACTTGCACTCAAGATACTTTATCATTTAGGAATTGAAAGTGATCAAAAGTGGTATTTTCTAGATATTACATGATAAACAATTTACTTAATAAAACTGGCACAGTTCAGAATGAATGACAATCTGAAGAAGTATCCTTTAGTAATTACATAAAATTTGATCACTTTAAACTCAATAAAACTGGCAAATTATGATTTGTGCCGCTCATCAAGAGCGTGAGTTTTGTGTTGAGGAAACCACACCAGTGGTTAAAATTTGAAGCCGATCCGTTGATTCATTCTCCATGATTCCACGTTTATTTTAATATTTTACAAAATTAACCAATTTGCCTGGACACTTTCGAAACTCAGTGGGTACAATCTAGGCGTTAAGATGCTGAAATTTATTAATGTGATTTAACCTAGAACTAGAAAATGTTCACACTATTTTATGTATGAAATGGTCAAATCAGTATATGCAAACTCGCATTTTGCTTCCCACAGTCGTCGAATTAGGAGTGTTTTGGAAGTTATCCGAGTCATTCCAAGATACAGGGAACGGTCTCAGCAACTTTGGTCGTAGAACACCTGAGCAAGCTAATTATTCCATCAATCTGG
>NW_027200686.1:0-17980 GCF_038502225.1 Cherax quadricarinatus
CATGCACTCTGCCCCAGGGCCAGACTCATGGAACTCCGTGTTCATCAAGAACTGCAAGCCCCTATCACGAGCCTTTCCCATCCTATGGAGAGGGAGCATGGACACGGGGGTCGTCCCACAGTTACTAAAAACAACAGACATAGCCCCACTCCACAAAGGGGGCAGTAAAGCAACAGCAAAGAACTACAGACCGATAGCACTAACATCCCATATCATAAAAGTCTTTGAAAGGGTCCTAAGAAGCAAGATCACCACCCATCTAGAAACCCATCAGTTACACAACCCAGGGCAACATGGGCTTAGAACACATCGCTCCTGTCTGTCTCAACTATTGGATCACTACGATAAGGTCCTAGATGCACTAGAAGACAAAAAGAACGCAGATGTAATATATACAGACTTTGCAAAAGCCTTCGACAAGTGTGACCATGGCGTAATAGCGCACAAAATGCGTGCTAAAGGAATAACAGGAAAAGTTGGTCGATGGATCTATAATTTCCTCTAACAGAACACAGAGTAGTAGTCAACAAAGTCCGAGGCAGCTACGGTGAAAAGCTCTGTTCCACAAGGCACAGTACTCGCTCCCATCTTGTTCCTCATCCTCATATCCGACATAGACAAGGATGTCAGCCACAGCACCGTGTCTTCCTTTGCAGATGACACCCGAATCTGCTTGACAGTGTCTTCCATTGCAGACACTGCAAGGCTCCAGGCGGACATCAACCAAATCTTTCAGTGGGCTGCAGAAAACAATATGAAGTTCAACGATGAGAAATTTCAATTACTCAGATATGGTAAACACGAGGAAATTAAATCTTCATCAGAGTACAAAACAAATTCTGGCCACAAAATAGAGCGAAACACCAACGTCAAAGACCTGGGAGTCGGGGAAAAAAAAAAAAAAAGGTGGTGTCGGGGAAAAAAAAAAAAAAAGGTGGTGGCGGGGAAAAAAAAAAAAAAAAAAGGTGGAGTCGGGGAAAAAAAAAAAAAAAGGTGGAGTCGGGGAAAAAAAAAAAAAAAGGTGGAGTCGGGGAAAAAAAAAAAAAAAAAGGTGGAGTCGGGGAAAAAAAAAAAAAAAAGGGGGGTTGGGGGAAAAAAAAAAAAAAAGGTGGTTTCGGGGAAAAAAAAAAAAAAAGGTGGAGTCGGGGAAAAAAAAAAAAAAAGGTGGAGTCGGGGGAAAAAAAAAAAAAAAAGGTGGAGTCGGGGAAAAAAAAAAAAAAGGTGGAGTCGGGAAAAAAAAAAAAAAGGTGGAGTCGGGGAAAAAAAAAAAAAAAAGGTGGAGTCGGGAAAAAAAAAAAAAAAAAAGGTGGAGTCGGGGAAAAAAAAAAAAAAAAGGTGGAGTCGGGGAAAAAAAAAAAAAAAGGTGGAGTCGGGAAAAAAAAAAAAAAAGGTGGAGTCGGGGAAAAAAAAAAAAAAATGTGGAGTCGGGGGAAAAAAAAAAAAAAGGTGGAGTCGGGGAAAAAAAAAAAAAAAGGTGGAGTCGGGGAAAAAAAAAAAAAAAAAGGTGGAGTCGGGGAAAAAAAAAAAAAAAGGTGGAGTCGGGGAAAAAAAAAAAAAAAGGTGGAGTCGGGGAAAAAAAAAAAAAAAAGGTGGAGTCGGGGAAAAAAAAAAAAAAAAGGTGGAGTCGGGGAAAAAAAAAAAAAAAGGTGGAGTCGGGGAAAAAAAAAAAAAAAGGTTGAGTCGGGGAAAAAAAAAAAAAAAGGTGGAGTCGGGGAAAAAAAAAAAAAAAGGTGGAGTCGGGGAAAAAAAAAAAAAAGGTGGAAAAAAAAAAAAAAGGTGGAGTCGGGGAAAAAAAAAAAAAAGGTGGAGTCGGGTAAAAAAAAAAAAAAAGGTGGAGTCGGGGAAAAAAAAAAAAAAGGTGGAGTCGGGGAAAAAAAAAAAAAAGGTGGAGTCGGGGAAAAAAAAAAAAAAAGGTGGAGTCGAGAGAAAAAGGTGAGTCGGGAAAAAGGTGGAAGAAAAAAAGGTGGAGTCGAGAGAAAAAGGTGGAGGAGAAAAAAAAAAGAAACAGGTGGAGTCGAGAGAAAAAGGTGGAGTCGAGAGAAAAAGGTGGAGTCGAGAGAAAAAGGTGGAGTCGAGAGAAAAAGGTGGAGTCGAGAGAAAAAGGTGGAGTCGAGAGAAAAAGGTGGAGTCGAGAGAAAAAGGTGAGAGAAAGGTGGAGTGAGAAAGGTGGAGTGAGAAAGGTGGAGTGAGAAAGAATTGGAAAAGGTGGAGTGGGGAGAAAGGTGGAGTCAGGAGAAAAGGTGGAGTGGGAGAAAAGGTGGAGTGGAGAAAGGTGGATGTCGAGAGAAAGGTGGAGTGGAGAGGGGAAAAGTGGAAGTTAGGAGAAGGATGGAGTGGGAGAAAGTGGAGTGAGAGGAAAAGTGGAGTCGGGAGAAAAAGTGGGATCGGAGGAGGAAAGTGGATGGGGAGAGAGGAGTGGAGGAGAAAAGGTGGAGTGGGGAGAGAAAAGTGAATTAGGGGAGAAGTGGAAGTTGAGGAAGAGTGGAGTGGGGAGAGAAAGGTGGAATTAGAAAGGGAGAAGTAGAGAGGAGTGGGAGTGAGGAAAAGGGGTGAATTAGAGAAGATGAATTAGGAGAGGAATTGAGTGGGGAAGTGGAGAGGGGAAAGGAGTGGATAGAAAGAAAGTGAGTGGGAGAAAAGTGAATTATTGGAGAAAGGGTGAATTAGGAAAGAAATGAATTAGGAGAAAGGGTGGAGTGGGGAAAAGGTGGAGTCGGGAGAAAGGAAAGTGAATAGGGAGAAGTGGAGTGGGAAAGGGGTGAATTGAGGAGAAGTGGAAGTGGAGAAAGGGGTGAATTGAGGAAGAAAAGTGGAGTGGGAAAAGTGGAATTGAGAGAAAAGTGAATTAGAGAAAAATGAATTAGGAAAAGAAATGAGTGGGGAGAAAAATGAGTAGGAGAAAAGTGGAGTCGAGGAAAAGTGGAAGTTGAGAGAAAGAGTGATGAGAAAAGTGGAGTGGGGAGAAAAGTGGAATTGAGAGGAGAAAGGGGTGAATTAGAGAGTAGATAGGAGAGAAAGAAAATGAAGGGTGAGGAGAAAGAAATTGGAATTAGAAAGAAAGTGAATTAGAGAAAGTGAATTAGGAGAAAGTGGAATTAGGAGAAGAAAAAGTGGAAGTTGAGAGAAAGTGAATTGGAGAGAAAAGTGAATTAGGAGAAAGTGAGTGAGTGGAGTGAATTAGAGGAAAAGTGAATTAGAAAAGTGGGAGAGAAGTGGAGTGAGAGAATGGAAGTAGATAGAAAGTGGAATTAGGAAGAAGGGGTGAATTAGGGAGAAAGGGGTGGAGTGAAGTTGAGGATTGGAATTAAGGGAGTGGAGTGGGATGGATGGAGAAAGGTGGTCGAAGGAGAGAAGAAATTGGGTGGGAGAAGGGGTGAATTAGGAGAGAAAGGGTGAATTAGGAAAGGAAAGGGTGGAGTGAGAGGAGGAAGGAAGGGGTGAATTAGGAGAAAGTGGAGTAGGAATGGAAGGGAAAGGGTGAATTAGGAGAAAGTGGAATTAGGAGAAAAAGAAGAAATTGAAAATGTGGAGTCGAGAGAAAAAGTGGAGTCGAGAGAAAAAGTGGAGTCGAGAGAAAAAGTGGAGTCGAGAGAAAAAGTGGAGTCGAGAGAAAAAGTGGAGTCGAGAGAAAAAGTGGAGTCGAGAGAAAAGTGAAGTTGAGAGAAAAGTGAAGTTGGGAAAAATATTCGTAGCCCAAATCACTAACCTAATCTATGGTAAAAGTTCTGTATATGACTCCTTTCTGGTAACGTTTTGAATTTTTAGATGCGCAGCCAGAGGAAAGGGGGCTACAAGGGCCATATCCCCCCCAATTGACAAAAAAATTAATAATTAAAAAATTTATAATAATTGATAATGAAAAATTTGTATTTGCATGATTACAGACAGTGATACATCTTCATTATGGCATCTCGTAAACGTGATGTTGGACGTTCTTATGCGAGTGGGTCACAGAAAAAAAAGAAAATTCAAGAAGAATAGAAAAAGAAAGATGTAGGAAGCTGCAGAAAGATCACAGACATGCTCACGAAAACAGTTTCTGATGTTACCAGTACAGTTGAATCTGCAGATACATCAGATCATACAGGAAGCCCTCCCTCCATTATTTCTCAGCCAGCATCTACTTCTTTTGTGTCTTCTCTCAATGTCTCAATGGACATTTCATCCACAGGATTTGTCTTAAAAGATCCTGCCTCATGGCCAAATGTAATCCCAGATTCTCTACGTAATGCTTTCATTGCAGAAAACTTGCAACTCTGAACACTGACTTTAGGAAATCAGCAAGGATTTGATGATGGAAGTCGTTGTTGTTTAAAGTCATCTATGTTTTATAGGAAGCTTGCAAAATTCAGAAACTGAAAAGATCATGGATGGTATACTCTGAAAGCTCAGGAAAAGTGTACTGTTCAAAATACCTTCACACAGGGGTTCAATGACTGGAAAAATTCCAAGCGTTTTGAGGAACATGAAAACAGCACCACTCACAGGAGCTGCATTTTAGCCAGTATTTCGTGCACAGAAAAAAGGCTTATTGGATTCTCATTTGGAAAATCAAACTGATTATTGGAGAAAAGTTCTAGAAAGAGTTGTTGCTGTTGTAAAATTCTTCTCTCTAAGAGAACTTGCTTTCCGTGGAGAAAATGAGGTTTTTGGTTCGGAAAACAATGGCAATTTCCTAGGGATCATAGAAATGTTAGCACAATTCGATCCATTCTTTGCAAATCATGTGTCACGCCTTGGGAATGAAGGAAGATGCACTGTATCTTACATGTCATCTACTATATACAATGAATTTATTGAACTGATGACTAAGAAGGTCCTCAATAACATCATAGCAGCTGTGAAAACTGCAAAATACTTTGCAATAAGTGTAGATTCAACACCAGATATTTCACACACAGATCAATTGACATTCATTGTTCGCTTTGTCGACTCCAGTGGTAAGCCTGTAGAGCGCTTTATAAAATTCATTCCTCTTTCAGGCCATGATGGAGAAACAATGATGAATGTAGTACTGGATACTCTGCTTGAACATGATCTTTCTATTATGGATTGCCGTGGCCAGAGCTACGACAATGCAAGTAACATGTCAGGTAAATATAATGGATTGCAAGCCCATATCAAGCAAATCAACCCACTTGCTGAAAATGTGCCCTGCTCAGCACATTCTCTTAATCTTGTTGGGTCGTGTGCTGCGGAGTGTTGTCGCTGCAGTTTCATTTTTTGGACTTTTACAAGCACTATTTTTTTCTCTGCTTCAACGCATCAGTGGAGTATACTCAAGTCAACCATTCATGGAGATGTCATCAAATCATTAACAACAACAAGGTGGTCAGCGCAGCATGATGCAACACATGCTTTGAAAGACAGCTTTGCTGAAATACATTCTGCTTTGATCCAAATAGCAGAGGATGAAGACCAGACAGCAACTACAAGAAGCGAAGCAGCCAGCTTAGCATCAAAATTGGAAGATTTTGAATTGGCCTTACTCTGTGTGCTTTGGGACTGTATACTGGAACGGTTAAATGCCACGAACAAGACACTTCAGAAAATTGAAATGGCTACTTGTGCTAACCTCTATGCAGGCTTAGTGGAATTTGTAAGCTCACTTCGCAATGATGAAGCTTTTGAAATGTTTGAAGAGAAAGCTAAACTGCTGGTGAAAGACTACAGTTACCAGGCAGATCATCAGTGGTCAAGGAAGAGGAAATGCAATTTTGAAGAGCCAGACAATGAAATTGTGTTGCTACCAAGGCAGAAATGTAAGACAGCTACATACTTCGTCATTCTGGATTCACTGATTACAGAATTGGTGAAAAGAAATCTACCAGAATCTCAATAACAAGTTTGGATTTCTATTCAAAATTACTACTATGCCAGATGCAGAATTGAGAGCTGCATTAAAGTTGCAACAACACCTTTCAGCAGATGTTCAGGACACATTTGTTGAAGAAATAGTTCAGGGTGGATAGGGGGGCAATGTGGCAGATGTTTGCAAGTGTATGGTGTAGGAGGTAGGTTACTGAAAGCAGTGAAGAGTTTTTACGAGGATAGTGAGGCTCAAGTTAGAGTATGTAGGAAAGAGGGAAATTTTTTCCCAGTAAAAGTAGGCCTTAGACAAGGATGTGTGATGTCACCGTGGTTGTTTAATATATTTATAGATGGGGTTGTAAGAGAAGTAAATGCGAGGGTCTTGGCAAGAGGCGTGGAGTTAAAAGATAAAGAATCACACACAAAGTGGGAGTTGTCACAGCTGCTCTTTGCTGATGACACTGTGCTCTTGGGAGATTCTGAAGAGAAGTTGCAGAGATTGGTGGATGAATTTGGTAGGGTGTGCAAAAGAAGAAAATTAAAGGTGAATACAGGAAAGAGTAAGGTTATGAGGATAACAAAAAGATTAGGTGATGAAAGATTGAATATCAGATTGGAGGGAGAGAGTATGGAGGAGGTGAACGTATTCAGATATTTGGGAGTGGACGTGTCAGCGGATGGGTCTATGAAAGATGAGGTGAATCATAGAATTGATGAGGGAAAAAGAGTGAGTGGTGCACTTAGGAGTCTGTGGAGACAAAGAACTTTGTCCTTGGAGGCAAAGAGGGGAATGTATGAGAGTATAGTTTTACCAACGCTCTTATATGGGTGTGAAGCGTGGGTGATGAATGTTGCAGCGAGGAGAAGGCTGGAGGCAGTGGAGATGTCATGTCTGAGGGCAATGTGTGGTGTGAATATAATGCAGAGAATTCGTAGTTTGGAAGTTAGGAGGAGGATGAATCAGATGAAAGCTCCACCTGAAAAATGTGTGCCCTCAGCTGCTTTGAAATATTTAAGAAATGCAGGTATCTCAGAAACCTTCCCTAATGTTGACAGTGTATCGCCTTTACCTAACACTTCCAGCTACTAAATGCGAAGGAGAACGTTCATTTTCTGTTTTGAAAAGAGTGAAAAACCAGCTCCGTTCAACAATGAGCCAAGACAAATTGTGTAACCTAGCCTTGTTGACCATTGAGTCTGATCTAACAAGAAATATTGATTTTCAGAATATAACTGATGATTTTGCCAATATGAAATCCAGAAAAAAGTTTATTTAAGAAGTGCCTGTGAATATAAACAATTCTTTACTTTTTTGAGTTTATATGATTTGATAGTCTTATGCATGATGCAATGATGATAATAATGGTCAGTGATTTATAAAGGGAATAATAGTGCTGTAGTGGTTATGCCACTAGTGGTACATGTCACTACTTTAATAGCCTAATCTAGTAATACTATGCTGTCTTGAGTTTATTCTCTTTAAAATGCATGATTTAACAAGATAGTTATAATGGCTGTTGGTAAATAGTTTTGGTTGTCTTTATGTACTTTCCCTATTAAATTTAATCTAAATAGCCAGAATGTATTTAATTAGACCTTAAACAGGCTCACACCGATCCCCACCCCCCAAGCTGGAAGGGGTCGCTTCGCTTACCCATAACTCAAAGGGGCCCCGCCAATCTGAATAGCCTAGGGCCCGGAGACTTCTTAATCTGGCCCTGTACACCCCTCTAGGTTTTCTATTTTCTTGCTAGTTCTTGTTTATTTCCTCTCATCTCCATGGGGAAGTGGAACAGAATTCTTCCTCCATAAGCCATGCATGTCGTAAGTTAAAAAGAGAAACTTTCGTTTTTCCTTATGGACCAACCTGCTTCAGTGGGATATGGCCAGTTTGGTGAAAGAAGTGTATATTATCATACATTTTTCTGTTTGCATTCCAGGAAATACAAATAAAAAAACTTCAACCGTTCTCGGCAATTAGGTGCTTTATCGTACTTGTGTGCAGTGAAGGTTCAAATGACTAGCTTGTGCTATTAGGTCAGATGCAGTGCTCCTCCCTGAAGTGACATGTCTGACCTCACTAGGTCATTTCTCCCACTGGCTTAAGCCAGTGGGAGAATTGGAGCGGCCTTGCATAGACCAGTAGGCCTGTTGAAGTGTTCCTTCTTTATGTTCTTACGAGGGCAAATTATTCTATTAGTTGGATGGATTTGTGAAGGACCTGCCTAGTATGTACCAACAGGCCTACTGCAGTGTTCCTCCTTTATGTTCTTATGATATAGCAAACCCTTGAGCAAAAAATCTACTGTATAAAATGCACTTTGACTTCATAAAGCTTAGAGTGCTATTTTATGATAACAGTACTGAAGCTTCACTTAGGAAGAGAAGGCAAGACTAGGAAGAGACCATTATTCAAACACCATAATGAAAAACTACCTATGTCAAAAACAGAAATACAAAAGCATACAAATACTACAGATTAAATCCAATGCCAGTGAAAGGTATTTATTCTAATAGAAGAGAAATAACTATCTTCAGGTGAGGAGGGAAGCAGACTGCAGCAAAAGACTGATATCAAAGGATTGTCAACACTGATTATATGATTAAAAAACTTTTAATTATTGTACTTGGGTGGAAGCACTAAACTCCTAAGTCACACAGCAGGGCCCCGCTTTACGGCGTTTCACTTTACGGCGTTCCGCTAATACGGTCATTTCAAATTATGACCAAAACTCGCTATACCTGACTTTCTAATACGGTCACCACGCCCCACCCTGTTTGTTTACATTCTTCGTGAGCTCAGTAAGCACTAAGTCTCTCCATTTTGTCTGGAAACTCCAAAATTTCAAATGTTTTTAAAAGTTATTTCATATTTTATATATACTCTGATAATTATACTTATGTATACCTGTACTTAAATAAACTTACATACTGTGCTGGTATGCAGGTACACATTAAAATCAGTAAGAGTGTCTTATGTCTCCAGACGTCATATTAGTAATGATAATAATCGAGTTTCATTTAAATGTCGTATATTACGTTAATATACACTTTTTCATTAATCCATCTATGATATTTTTTCAAAATTATAAACACGATACATAACATAAAAAGATGATAAATACACCCCACAATAGAATAAATAAACAAATATGAGATGTGGTAGCAGACGACTTGCACAAGTGACGCCATATTAGAAATGATAATAATAATAATCACCGAGTCTCATTAAATGTTGTATATTACGTTAATATACACATTTTCATTAATCCATCAGTGATATTTTTTTTCAAAATTATATAATAAACACGATACATAACATAAAAAGATGATAAATACACCCTACAATAGAATAAATAAACAAATATGAGATGTGGTAGCCAGATAACTTGTACAAGTGATGCCAAGAATAACATTTTCTCTAATCTAACATAAGAGAAAGTGTGTTACTGGGGGTAACTGTAGAAAATTATTCCTTTCGTATGTATGTAAGTTTATTCAGGTATACACAAATACAGTTACATAGATTATCATACATAACATGTGTAGAGAACCCAGGATAACCCAAAAAAGTCAGAGTGACTTATTTCCATTGCCTTCACTCAGAGCATCATTTCTTCTCAAAATGATGTTACATGAGAATGGGAGTGTTGTTCTTTATTTATTCTACCGTATCAATGTAGAGACAACCTGTACACTATGTAACTTGTACACAAACCAGACGTGTACACTTTTTGTTTACAAAACTTACCTTCGCCTGGTTTGTTTACACAACTCTGCGCCTGTCCTCTCTCATGCACTCATTCTTTCTCTCTCTCATTTATTCGTTTTATCTCATTTACTTACTCCTGACCCTACATTAAGACTACAAATATTTTAAGGTAAGTAATGAGTGCACTATGTGTGTATTGTACTTTGTTTTTTGATGCCTGGTTCTATTGATAACTTAATATATGTTAGTGTAAACTTGTTATCTAGTGTTTGTATGCATTTGTAAGTGGGGAAAAAAAGGGTGTTCCACTTTATGACGGTTTCCGCTTTACGGTGGTAGCCTGGAACCTAACCAGCCGTATAAGTGGGGCCCTACTGTATAAGCACTTAGGGAAATGGGCAGCTATCAGGTCTGATCCAAGTAAGGGAAGGACAGGTACAAATCCATGCATTATGGAAACCCCTCTGAGGGGGGATACTGAGAAAAATTTAAAATAACAGACCGAGCTAAACTGAATAATCATGGTACAGTTGACCATTGAACAATACAGGGCTTAGGGGTGCTGATCTCCCAAGCAGTCGAAAATCAGCACATAACCTTTAACTCCTTGAAAACTTTACTAATACCCAAATGTTGACTGGAAGCTTTACCAATGTTACATGTATTATATAATGTATTCTTTATAAAGCGGAACCTCCACTAACGAGTTTATCCATTCCATGACCTTGCTCGCATCTGGATTTGCTCATTTGCAGAGCCAATTTTCCTCATTTAAATTGAATGAAATTGAATTACACATGTAATTCATTCCAGTGGAATTCCAGGCACCATAAAATACTTCAATAATTTCCTTAATATCAACTTTATGGCTTATATATGTACACATGAATAAAGACCACCTGCTACTAACAGGAGATTTCAACAAACTTTCTACACAACCAGGACCCACAAGTAACCAAATTCACAAACACTGAGCAACTGCCTGTTGCTACCAACAATATCTAAACTTACAAGAATCACCGAGACAAGTATCTCCTTAATAGACCACATCTGGACTAACACCATATCCCCTTTAAAATCAGGCATAATCACAGACAACACTACAGACCACTACCCAACTTCTCTCATTTATTTATTTATTAATTTGAACATGATACATAGAAGTACGAAGAAGTACAGTGGTTAAGTGTAACATGCCAAAGCCCCTTGTATGCAGAGCATTATGGGCAGACTTAAAATTAACTAATTAACTAATCTAGGTAAATTTTCACAAGACATTACTAAAGTAACCTTCAGACTACATAACAAGACAGTTGTTAACTTTATAGCAGCTATGAATAACATCAATTGGCAAAATGAGCTCAAAACATACAGATATGAATGAATAAATTTTCTAAAAAAAAAAAAAAAAAAAAAAACACCATTGCCTTTACAACAAACATTGCCCCCAAAAAACCCAAACAGATCACAGCAAAGAGATTGAATAGTCCCTGGCTAATGCCCAGCATCCTCAAATCCATTAACACAAAGCACAAATATGAAAAACCAGTATAGAATGGGTCAAAAACCTAGAGAACAGTCTAAACATTATTTGTCAGCTCTTACCAGCCTGATAAGATGTAAAAAAATTTATTATGAAAATAGATTACATAACATCAAAGGTGATATGAAAAAGACCTGGAAAATTCTTGGAACCAAAAAGTTATCCAAAAACAAAATCAAACTAACAAAATCAGATGAACCCCTACTCACACCAACTGAAACAGCAAGCAGACAATATTTTCTTCACCATAGGAAAAAATCTAGCAAACAAAATACCAAACTCAAACGCCCATCCATCAGACTACTTCGTAGGTACCTACCCAAATACGCTATTCCTAGCTCCAACCAACCCACTAGAAGTCTTGCTCATCAACATCCTTATAAACAAGGCAGGAGACAAACAACTTGCCTACGTTTATGTACAAAAAAGCTTCAAGTATTGTCACCAATTATTGCAACACTTTTTAACAAATCCATTGAATCATCTACCTTCCCAACAATCCTCAAAATAGCGAGGGTCACTGCGATCCATAAAGGAGGTGACCAACCTGACTTGAATAACTATAAACCAATATCTAACTTACCACTGCTCTCTAAAATCTTTGAAAAATTAATTCATAGACGGATCTATTCCTACCTCGTCTCACACAACATATTGAACCCTTGTCAGTTTGGATTCAGGAATAATAAAAGGACAAATGATGTGATCATACACATGCTAGAACTAATATATACCGCACTCGAAAAGAAAGAAGTCCTGCTGGGCATTTTCACTGATTTACGTAAAGCTTTTGATACAGTCAACCATGAACTTCTGTACTCTAAATTAATGCACTATGGTATCAGAGGTCACTCCCTCAACTACCTAAAGTCATACCTTAGTAGCAGAATTCAATATGTGTATGCAAATGGAGCAAACTCTTCCACCCAACCAATCACAGTAGGAGTCCCACAAGGAAGTGTCCTTGGACCATTCCTCTTTCTCATCTACATCAATGATTTACTGAATGCATCACAGCTACTCAAACCCATATTATTTGCAGATGACACTACATATGTCTTCTCCCACCCAAACCCAGTCATACTTGCCAACACTGTCAATGCCAAATTGCAGAAAATATCTGCCTGGATAATGACTAATAAACTTACCCTAAATACTGATGAAACCTATTTCATTCAGTTTGGAAACAAAGCTGCAAATGATCCACCTAACACTAAATGGATCAGTCACAAGACTTGCAGAGGGAAAATTCCTAGGTATTCACCTTGGCAGTAGCCTTAAGTTCCAGACACGCATACAACAAATCACCAAGAAAATCTCTAAGACTGTAGGTATACTATCAAAGATAAGGTACTATGTTCCATAATCAGCTCTCCTGGCACTGTACCATTCACTCATATACCCTTACCTCACCTATGGAATTTGTGCATGGGGATCAACAACATTCAATCACCTAAGACCTCTAATAGCCCAGCAAAAGGCAGCAGTCAGAATGATAAATTCCCACTCCCGCCAGCATACCCCACCAATTTTCAAAAGTCTGAATCTGCTCACCATTAAGAACATCCATACTTCTTCACGTGCCTACTACATACACAGAACAATACACGCAAATATAAACCCTCCACTCAAACTTCTCACCAACCTTAGCAGGATGCATGACCATAACACAAAACACAGATCTCTTTGATATACCTCGTGTCCATATCACACTGTAAAAATTATGTACATAAAGGGTCCCAAAATTTGCAGTTCATTACCAGAAGATACTAAGTAAAGAGAGTAGTAAGGGAGAAAAAGTTAGCATATGAGAAGTTTTTACAAAGTGATGCAAGGAGGGAAGAGTATATGGAGAAAAAGAGAGAGGTTAAGAGAGTGGTGAAGCAATGTAAAAAAGAGAGCAAATGAGAGAGTGGGTGAAATGTTATCAACAAATTTTGTTGAAAATAAGAAAAAGTTTTGGAGTGAGATTAACAAGTTAAGAAAGCCTAGAGAACAAATTGATTTGTCAGTTAAAAATAGGAGAGGAGAGTTATTAAATGGAGAGTTAGAGGTATTGGGAAGATGGAAGGAATATTTTGAGGAATTGTTAAATGTTGATGAAGATAGGGAAGCTGTGATTTCGTGTATAGGGCAAGGAGGAATAACATCTTGTAGGAGTGAGGAAGAGCCAGTTGTGAGTGTGGGGGAAGTTCGTGAGGCAGTAGGTAAAATGAAAGGGGGTAAGGCAGCCGGGATTGATGGGATAAAGATAGAAATGTTAAAAGCAGGTGGGGATATAGTTTTGGAGTGGTTGGTGCAATTATTTAATAAATGTATGGAAGAGGGTAAGGTACCTAGGATTGGCAGAGAGCATGCATAGTTCCTTTGTATAAAGGCAAAGGGGATAAAAGAGTGCAAAAATTATAGGGGGATAAGTCTGTCGAGTGTACCTGGTAAAGTGTATCGTAGAGTTATTATTGAAAGAATTAAGAGTAAGACGGAGAATAGGATAGCAGATGAACAAGGAGGCTTTAGGAAAGGTAGGGGGTGTGTGGACCAGGTGTTTACAGTGAAAAATATAAGTGAACAGTATTTAGATAAGGCTAAAGAGGTCTTTGTGGCATTTATGGATTTGGAAAAGGCGTATGACAGGGTGGATAGGGGGGCAATGTGGCAGATGTTGCAAGTGTATGGTGTAGGAGGTAGGTTACTGAAAGCAGTGAAGAGTTTTTACGAGGATAGTGAGGCTCAAGTTAGAGTATGTAGGAAAGAGGGAAATTTTTTCCCAGTAAAAGTAGGCCTTAGACAAGGATGTGTGATGTCACCGTGGTTGTTTAATATATTTATAGATGGGGTTGTAAGAGAAGTAAATGCGAGGGGTCTTGACAAGAGGCGTGGAGTTAAAAGATAAAGAATCACACACAAAGTGGGAGTTGTCACAGCTGCTCTTTGCTGATGACACTGTGCTCTTGGGAGATTCTGAAGAGAAGTTGCAGAGATTGGTGGATGAATTTGGTAGGGTGTGCAAAAGAAGAAAATTAAAGGTGAATACAGGAAAGAGTAAGGTTATGAGGATAACAAAAAGATTAGGTGATGAAAGATTGAATATCAGATTGGAGGGAGAGAGTATGGAGGAGGTGAACGTATTCAGATATTTGGGAGGGGACGTGTCAGCGGATGGGTCTATGAAAGATGAGGTGAATCATAGAATTGATGAGGGAAAAAGAGTGAGTGGTGCACTTAGGAGTCTGTGGAGACAAAGAACTTTGTCCTTGGAGGCAAAGAGGGGAATGTATGAGAGTATAGTTTTACCAACGCTCTTATATGGGTGTGAAGCGTGGGTGATGAATGTTGCAGCGAGGAGAAGGCTGGAGGCAGTGGAGATGTCATGTCTGAGGGCAATGTGTGGTGTGAATATAATGCAGAGAATTCGTAGTTTGGAAGTTAGGAGGAGGTGCGGGATTACCAAAACTGTTGTCCAGAGGGCTGAGGAAGGGTTGTTGAGGTGGTTCGGACATGTAGAGAGAATGGAGCGAAACAGAATGACTTCAAGAGTGTATCAGTCTGTAGTGGAAGGAAGGCGGGGTAGGGGTCGGCCTAGGAAAGGTTGGGAGGGAGGGGGTAAAGGAGGTTTTGTGTGCGAGGGGCTTGGACTTCCAGCAGGCATGCGTGAGCGTGTTTGATAGGAGTGAATGGAGACAAATGGTTTTTAATACTTGACGTGCTGTTGGAGTGTGAGCAAAGTAACATTTATGAAGGGATTCAGGGAAACCGGCAGGCCGGACTAAAGTAACCCAGTCTGAAAATCAATTTAAGACTTCTCAAAAGCCACTTAATCACCCTAGACTAAATGCTAAATACTCAGTACACACATACTCACTTATGTATTCCCACATCATAATTTCAACAATTACTTTGAACCTTTTATCCATTTTTGACAGGAATATAATTGAATCATTGTTTTCACAAAAAGCATTTTTGAATATATGAATACTGTATATCTTTTGTCTTATATAAATTAGATTCACTTACAATTAATAATCTACTGTATAACGATGATATAATTAATATTCTACTGTACAAGTATGACATAATTCTTAGTGTTAAGTAGTCTGTAAGCCAATAATGTTAAGTCAGCCCACAATGCCTAAGCATAATAGAGGCTCTCTTTGCACTGCAACCCATTATTGTGAATACAAAATCTCAATGTACTATTTGCAAAGACAATTTTTTTTTTGTTTGAATAAAAATTTAAAATAGAAAGCAAGAGTAATATCAGAGGGGCCAGGAATGTCTGCATTGTTCATTCTGGACCCTATTTTTAAATTGTCATTTTTCAATTTTTGTGAAATTGGCCAAATTTCAAAATTTCTGACCAAGTTATTAAGTAGTTAAAATTGGTAAATGTGCAGTTTCTTGTACTCTATAGAAAAAATGGAGTTCTAAAGAAATAGCTACGAGTTTGGTCGACTGGAACAATGGAAATAGCCGAAAATAGGGCTCAAAGTGGGTGAAATCGCCGATTCGTAAATATCACCGAGGTCGCTAACTTTGCAAGAACGTAATTCCATCAGTTTTCCATCAAATGACATTCTTTTGGTGTCATTGCAATTGGGAAAAGATTCTCTATCATTTCATAAGAAAAAATTATTTTTTTCGGAAATTTTGCGACACCAGGAGACACCAGGATTTGGGGTTGCGACAGTCGAGGGGTTAAGCCAATAATAAGTCAACCACAAGCAGCAGTAGGCCTAATCACCCAGTCTGCTGCCAGACAACAGCCCCCCTCCACTCTTCAAAGGCCTAATCCTACTTAAGATACAAAATCATTCATACTATTGTGCATAGTACATATAAAGGACAATAAATTCTAATATCAATCCTGCCTCTATAGTTTCAACAGAACTCACAGGCATAATACTGGACACAAATCTGATATTCCCTGCATCTGACTTCATGTTTGTAAAGCTCTATGTGCATGAAAAGGACCCAAAATTTGGAGGGAGAGAGAGAGAGAGGAGGGAGGGAGAGAGAGAGAGAGAGAGAGAGAGAGAGAGAGAGAGAGAGAGAGAGAGAGAGAGAGAGAGAGAGAGAGAGAGAGAGAGAGAGAGAGAGAGAGAGAGAGAGAGAGAGAGAGAGAGTGAGAGAGAGAGAGCCAGAGAGAGAGAGAGCAAGAGAGAGCCAGAGAGAGAGAGAGCAAGAGAGAGAGAGAGAGACAGAGAGAGAGAGAGAGAGAGAGAGAGAGAGAGAGAGACAGAAGAGAGAGAGAGACAGAGAGAGAGAGAGAGAGACAGAGAGAGAGAGAGAGAGCAGAGAGAGACAGAGAGAGAGCAGAGAGAGAGAGAGACAGAGCAGAGAGACAGAGACAGAGACAGAGCAGAGAGAGAGAGAGAGAGAGAGAGAGAGAGAGAGAGAGAGAGAGAGAGAGAGAGAGACAGAGAGAGAGAGAGAGAGAGAGAGAGAGAGAGACAGAGAGAGAGACAGAGAGACAGAGACAGAGAGACAGAGACAGAGACAGAGACAGAGACAGAGAGACAGAGACAGAGAGACAGAGACAGAGAGACAGACAGAGAGACAGAGAGAGAACTTATCTGTCTGCCAGCTGTTTCAAAACTAGTGTTAAAAAAACACCTTTCCCCTATTGTGATCCTAACTACAAATAATAATGCTCAACAATGCTTTTAACCTGTATCGTCCATCCTTGTTTATCATTCCATCTCGCGTACCTAGCTTCATCTTATTGTTGAATTTCTAAATACCTCTGACAGTATTTCAAAAACAATGTATGTATTCTTATTCTCATATACTTATAATTTAGTTTTAGGGCTGCCTGAAATGCCTTGCATAGCAATGGGCTTTATGAAGTACTTGTTATACATGTCACTCAATTTAGTTGTGTATTATACTGTATTCTAAGGAAATAAAGTATGATTGTTTTGTTGGACATTTGAAGCTCTGTTTCCAAACATTATGTTGTAGGTTTTGTCAATATTAAAGGGCAACTTTGGTGGTAGTCATCCATGTAGATAGTTTTAAGTGCACATCATTAACAGTGTCACCGAGAGTAGATGACGAAAAAAGTCTTTTGATCTCTGACCTCAATGTTCTAGTTTAAGGCGTAGGATGTTGTGGTTCACTGTACTGAAAGCTTTCCACAAGTTTATGAAGAGACCCAAAAGATATTTATTTTCAAGAGCTTCATAAAGCAGTTCAGTAGGATTAATTGGAGCAAGATAGTGAATTTGGGAAATTTCCAGTAAGGTAGTCCGTACCTTGAGATGAATACTGAAGGGAGGGAAAGCAGGGAAAACAAAATAATGAGGACACTCCTCATTAAACTTCATACATCAAAAACAATAACTATCACTTGCACAGTATTACTTGACTGTATTACATATACTATCATGAAGGTTGATGTGATTATGGAAAGCAAGCCTTGAATACGAATTTCATCACACTGGGATTTAAGAATGAAGATGAAGCATCAAGGATGAATGAGAAGCACATGTACAAATTGAGGAAGACAAGGCAGAATTTGCTCTTTAATTGCAGCTAATTCTGCAAATTTGCAATTAAACATACCAATGAAAGCACTGAAGGTACGTGTTGAAAACACAGGAATTTCTGGTCTGCAGTCCAAGATAAGACCACAGGGGTATTAAGTGATGCAGTTGTCTACCTGTTCCAAAATGTCCACTAAACACTGGAATGGAGGTATTTTTGAGTTCAACAGCTGGTCACACGAAAATGAGTCTGCAATAAAAACTTATTTATAGTATGGATGAACATTAAAAACTGTTTATATATTATCATTTAAAAAGATTTCTAATGATCTCTGTATTATTAGTTATATCTTGGGGCCTCATTTGTTGCAGTGTACCACATGCTTTATGTATATTACTGGTACAATCACATTCTACACATTCATTCTC
>NW_027200687.1:0-17979 GCF_038502225.1 Cherax quadricarinatus
AATATGACTAATATCAACTCTACGGCTTATTTATCTATCACAATTGATCTAATAGCACCGTGTCTTCCTTTGCAGATGACACCTGAATCTGCATGACAGTGTCTTCCATTGCAGACACTGCAAGGCTCCAGGCGGACATCAACCAAATCTTTCAGTGGGCTGCAGAAAACAATATGAAGTTCAACGATGAGAAATTTCAATTACTCAGATATGGTAAACACGAGGAAATTAAATCTTCATCAGAGTACAAAACAAATTCTGGCCACAAAATAGAGCGAAACACCAACGTCAAAGACCTGGGAGTGATCATGTCGGAGGATCTCACCTTCAAGGACCATAACATTGTATCAATCGCATCTGCTAGAAAAATGACAGGATGGATAATGAGAACCTTCAAAACTAGGGAGGCCAAGCCCATGATGACACTCTTCAGGTCACTTGTTCTATCTAGGCTGGAATATAGCTGCACACTAACAGCACCTTTCAAGGCAGGTGAAATTGCTGACCTAGAAAATGTACAGAGAACCTTCACGGCACGCATAACGGAGATAAAACACCTCAATTACTGGGAGCGCTTGAGGTTCCTAAACCTGTATTCCCTGGAATGCAGGCGGGAGAGATACATGATTATATACACCTGGAAAATCCTAGAGGGACTAGTACCGAACTTGCACACGAAAATCACTCACTACGAAAGCAAAAGACTTGGCAGACGATGCACCATCCCCCCAATGAAAAGCAGGGGTGTCACTAGCACATTAAGAGACCATACAATAAGTGTCAGGGGCCCGAGACTGTTCAACTGCCTCTCAGCATACATAAGGGGGATTACCAACAGACCCCTGGCAGTCTTCAAGCTGGCACTGGACAAGCACCTAAAGTCGGTTCCTGACCAGCCGGGCTGTGGCTCGTACGTTGGTTTGCGTGCAGCCAGCAGCAACAGCCTGGTTGATCAGGCTCTGATCCACCAGGAGGCCTGGTCACAGACCGGGCCGCGGGGGGGTTGACCCCCGGAACTCTCTCCAGGTAAACTCCAGGTAATATGACATAATAAATAATGTAAATAACATAGAAACCTGAAACACACTCTAGAATGAATAAAATATGTCATTATGTATGTGGAGTGGTGGTGGTGGTGGTGGTGTTGGGTTTATAAGGGCCACTGACAGCATTCGCCATACATATAGTGTTGGTGGTGGCGGTGCTGTCAGTGGCTCTATATACCTCAAACAACAATGGAGGAGTCAGTTTCATGTCATTTTTCTATTGCTTAATCGCTTAACTTACTTGCTACACCGTTAATGCTACACTTCATCGCTGGCTGGTACTATAGCCTTTATCGACTCCTGCTGCTTTTGTATCGTACATATTGTAGAATTATTGAAGAAGGCACATTCTCCCCCTCTCTCAGCCCTTTACCAAAGGACTGGTTGGCACTAGGAACTTTCTTTGGACCCATGGTGGTTTATTTCATAGTCAATTAATAAACAAGTACCAAAAACAAGGGATTATTACGAAATAGTTTGGAATGCGCAAAGTAATGCTCACTCAACCAGTGACAGAGGCAGACAGACGCATAGTGGCGGCGTACCCAGGCAGGCGGACGAGTATAATACGTCCGATTACCAGATCAAGGTCTGATATCCAGAACAAAATTTCACACAAAAAATGGTCCTAAAACTGAGATGTCCAATAATTGGAGCATGCGAAAACCGGAGTTCCACTGTAATAATCTTTATTTCTACAAGTGCAAGATACAACTTGCACAGACCTAGCTGACATCAGCGACATACTACGTATATAGAAGGCCCCTCGTTATGAAGAGCATTTAAAGCAACTTAGGTTAATTTTGTCCCCACACAAGTCAACTAACACCCAAGTACCTACTTGCTCCAGGTGAATCAAGTGTAATGGTATTAGTTGTTAGAAATGTAAAATTTTGAATATGGTTCCTCAGAATAATTTCCCAACAAGCACTTTTCTGACTTTCCCCAGACAAGGTTAGGCAAGAATTATGTTATATTCAACCACTGGAAAACATTATTATAGCAATGATAAATACTACTTTTTTAAAATTTATAGACACCACTTAAAAGGCATATCAGTTCTCTGGTACATCAGTGCATGCACACAGAATAACACGAGAGGTCACCAACACACAAATATGTTGCATTCCCGGCTTTTCAACCTACAAACGATTTGTTTAATTAGAAAAAACAAGAGTATGAGATTTAGTGTTACATGTGTGTTTGTACTACAATTTGGTGTTAATAATCGATATGTGTAACATGGGATGCATTGTTAGTTGGAGACCTTCTGTACATTATTATTTCTTGTAATCTAAAAGATTAGCTTTGGCATTTATGGAATCATTATTTCAGTCACTACTCATCATATTGTTTATGAAACAAAAAAAAAATCATGTTAAAGAAATCGCACCCAGGCCAAAGATGGTGGTGAAAAGAGCATTGAAGACTTCCAATGTAAAGGCAACTGTGCGTGACTGATGGTAGTGTTCGATGGCCATCGTCACCATGTTTAGGAAGATCAATACGAAAATCGAGATCTCAAATCTGCAACGAGAAAAACATAAGCCAAAGTTAATACTGAAGTCATAATTGCATCAACATATAAAATTTAGAAAAGCATTACTGAATATATAGAATAAATATGATAAGGAATGGTGACCATTTCCTTTCATTATTTTTGGTGACCTAATTTTCATGTATTTACACATCACAAATTTTCAGAATAGGCAATTTTATAACATTTTAACACATAATTTTTACTGAAAATCACTTAAACAATCTGGATAATAATGTCAATAGCTTTTTAGCCATACATATTTTTTCATTAACACCTGAATGGTTGTGTATGATGTCCTTCCCCTTTCTATTGTGTGTGATATGCGAGCCACAATGATAATTCCAACATAAAAAAAAGAACTAGCCCTGCTGGAAGGAAACCTTCAAAGCAGGTATGGTTACTGAACACAGTGGAATGCATGATGATATTTTTATCATCCTGCTGAAGTCTCTGAATTAAGGCTGATTTTTTTTTTTTTCAAACCCATTTCGTGTTATTGAGTATGACAGGAATAACCTTTTTGTACGATGGTTGTTAGGTAAACATAGTTCTTGCTCTAACCTTGAAAAATTGTAATACGGAGCAGAGTAGCTGCACAATGTACTAATTTTAATAAAAAAAATTATTGCAAGAGGTCAAACTCCTCACCTACTAATTATTAACCCTTTCAGGGTCCCCAGGACCTCTCCGAGACTTGTTCTCAGGGTCCCCCAAATTTCAAAAAATAAAAAAATAATTTTTTCTTATGAAAAGATATAAAATCATTTCCCGATCATAATGACACCAAAAGTATGAAATTTGATGAAAAACTTATGGAATTATGCTCTCGCGAAGTTAGCGGTCTCGATGATATTTACGCATTGGCGATTTTGCCCACTTTGAGCCCTATTTTCGGCCAATTCCAGTGTGCTAGTCGACAAAAATCATAACTATTTCGCTAGAACTCCATTTTTTCTGTCGAGTGAGTACAAGAAATCACCCATTTACCGATTTCAACTATCCAATAAAGTGGTCAGAATTTAGCAATTTTGCTAATTTCACACAAATTTCAAAAGATGCCAATTTCCGAATAGGGTCCAGAATAAACAAGAAAGACATTCCTGGCACTAAAATAACAAGTTCTCTGTTCGTTAGTCACATCCCCAGGCCCCTCATATTTCTTTGGTTTTCCACTTTGAATTTTTATTCTTACAAAAAATAGAAGATTTACTGTTATGCAGACTACTGCATTAGTGTAGAAATGGTATAAATAATATCAGCGCACTTGTGAAAGAATATAAGACTCACCAGTTGATGTGTATTGGACGCTTGGCATGATTTGTTTACTTTTGAACTTTGGTAAAAATCAAACATTTCTGCTACTTTGAACTCAATTTATACTTTTCATTATAAAACCAGTCAAAATCATCTCAATTTGTGTAATATGTCTTCCATTCTATAAAATGAGACCAAGAAAACTAGAATACAACAAATACCATACGAAAATACAGTGCAAAGTTGCTGTTTTAATTAAAAAACACGGTCAAAGTTTTTTTTTATCTCATTACGCACTGTGTGCTGCAGAATTTTTTTTGTACTTCGCACACTGACCACATAGACCCATTCTTTCATATGTAGGCCTACCAGCTTTCTTTCACTAGATTTGAGGGCACTAGAATTTAGGCGTACTAGTACGTCAAAAACCCTGGGGCGTAAGCCGTACTAGTAAGGCCGAAACCCTGAAAGGGTTAACCAACTGTTTTGATGCAGCCCATTCCTCTTGGTTGTGCTGAATTTAGATCTGAATTCATGTACTATACAAGATGATGCTGCAGTTTGAAGGGCCATCTGAACTGTGATATCTGTGTATTTCCTGAAAGGTAACTACTGAATGAGTGAATGTGAATCTTTTCATCTTTGGGTAACCTTTTCTTGGTGGGAACGATCCTGTCACTGGCATAAATGCTCAAAGCTCTCCTCATACAGCATTGCCTTGGCAGATTTGGATGTTCACTTTCAACTTCTCTTACCCTGGTACCATCCCTTTCAAAAGACTCAACAATCCCCTAAGTATAATGCATACATACATATGCACACATTTTTTATTTGGCTTTTAATGTATTTGCTGTAGAAGTGTGAGCAAATTAACTTTTATGAAGGGATTGACCTGAGGCATAGAGGTGGAAAGGGCAGTGTCTGCACTCTGAAGAAGGGTTGCAGTCAGATGGTAATCTGAACTGTAATGTTAGCACACTTCTGACACGACAGAAAATGAATGAATTATGGAGAACATGTTTTCTTCTTTGGATCACCCTGCCTTGGCAGATGGTCACTGAGGTATACAAAAAAATATTAATTTCTTGATGAATCTGTTAAACAAATCTGAGCCCACTACATGTGCATAAACCAAACATATACAGAAAATCAATGCATTTGAATAACAGAAAAAATGTTAATGTCTGGTATGTATGTTGTATGCATCATTAGTGTGGTTATCATTCTTAACATGACTTCTCACCTCCTCTTAACACTGTACTTATTAGTACTGCTTCTAGATAGGTTTTCAATTCAAACTAAATTTAGTTGCAAAAATTGAATATTACCACAGAAGCTTTGATCAAAGACGAGTATAAGCTACATGTATATGGCATATGGTAATGATAAACACTGCTAAACATTATCATTATGTTGGTATATTCATGGAAAACATTAAACAGATGTGGGTCATTCAGTGTTTCATGGCAAGAAAAATGGGGATGGTAGAGGAAAGGAAATAGAAGTGTTTATGGAAGGACAGGGAAAAAAAAGAAAAAAGTCACGGTCACTGTAGCAAATTAAGTGTTAGTCAAGAAATCATAGAAAAATCTGCATTACCTCTGCAATTGTGTCAAAAGAAATAAGGACATTTCCCCAGTGGTCAATTAGCCAAGAAAACAGATTTATTAATTACACATTTCTTTGATTAGATACTTTTACACGTACAGTGGTCCCTCGCTTTTCGTAGTTCTCGGCAATCGTAAATTTCGCCAATCATGGGGTATTTTCGTATAAACATGAACTCGCTTTTTATAGGTTGACTCGCGAATAGTAGTTCATCCTGGACACGTATGCACGGTGTGAGCCGGGGCGGCCTCCCTACCCAGCCAGTCTGGCATTGTTTACCAGTGAGTGAAGGTCCCCTCAAGTGCTCCTACGAAATATTTCATAATATTCCACTCATTTTAGTGCTTGCAAGTACTAAATAAGCTACCATGGCTCCAAAGAAAGCTCCTAGTGCCAAGCCTGTGGTAAAGAAGGTGAGAAATATGTACAGTGACAAAGTCTTGGGCCATTTTAGGGAAGTGTTAAAGAGACGCCAGAAACAGAGCTCTCTCCACAGTTACTTTGCGAGACAGGACTAGAGTGACTCTCAAGGTGGTCCAAGTGGCATTAAGAAACAGAGAAGAGAAGCAACCCCAGAGAAGCAATTGGTACCTGAGGTGTTACTGGAAGGGGATTCCCCTTCCAAACTGTAAACAATCCAATCTCTCCTCCCCCAGTCTCCCATACACTAAGAAGAATCTCCAATAAAGGTAAGTGATAAGCTGTTAATGTTTCATTCATCATTTCCCATTGTATTGTTTATGTACTACATGTATATTTCATATAAAAAATTTTTTGTTTTAATACTTCTGGGTGTCAGGAACGGATTAATTGTATTTACATTATTTCTTATGGGGAAAATTGATTCGCAAATCGTAAATTTCGTTTATAGTAACGGCTCCAGGAACGGATTAATTACGAAAAACGAGGGACCACTGTATATATACTAGTACTGTACTAGAATAGTGGCACGTGTACCTCTACTATTATAATATTTCTATTATGGGACAATGAGAAGCCAACTTTTGAATATGTCACACATATCAATGTCTTGCTCTCAGTTAATATAGGATGCTAAACTAAGTCCTAGCCACTACCATTCAAACTGTTGTTCAATGAATGTTGTGGAGCACAAGCAAGAGCAGAGACCTGTGTAAGCCAAGACCTGCACAAACTGCAATCTGAGCCAAGACCTGTGCAGCCCACACCATTCCAATTCATAATTCTTCTATGGTGTGCAGACGAACCTTACCTATGACTGGATACTTGTTGAGGCACTGCCATGATTATCTGAGCCCATGCTGATCTTCATTGTTTACCTAGTAAATAGCCAGTTGTTTTACTTGAAACGTCGTATTCATGATCGCCAAGGTGTCTTCCAAGCCCGATTGTTTTCTTACATATGAGTATGATGTCGCTTGCAAGTGGGCCCAGTTATGTTGGGTAGTGTAGACCCACTGTCAGGATTACCTATCTATAGTGACAGGGTAAGAACTAAACTTGGTGTTCTGTTCCCAGTATTTAATCTACCTAAGTTTTGAATGTTTCCAGTCGATTTAGCCCTTACTACTACTGCACATAAACCATTTTGTGGTTTTACCATTCAGCTTATAAAAAATAGTCTTTCTAGTATCTTTTTAAAAGCTCTTCTTTTTGTTTACTGGGTCATGCTTCAATCTAGGATATAAATAACATTATTGGAGATAAGTGACTGTAGAGCACAGTGCACCATACACATTTTGTGATGTACAGCTTTACATAGGCATATGTTGGAAGGAGTGCTCTAATATTAAGCAGCTACAGCACCGAAACTGTGTATTTCAGAAATGTGTAATGATCCTTTCTGTAGGTCAAGGGTCATTTAATGTACAGTACTACATCTACACAAAGCAGTCTGAGGAGCAACAACCCAGTCATACCTATATACAGTATAGTACTGAGACGGCACAGTACATTCACACAATCCTAGGCTTGGAAACTATGCACATGAGGCTCTATCGAACAGCCAAGAACATCTGGCAAAACCAGAAGGAAAAATTAAAATAGGCTTTTGATGGGGCTAAATGAGAACCCACCTAATAACAGTCATGCCTGGTGGCCTCAAAGCCTACAGTTGTTCACGGGGGAGGAACCGGAACCCAGTACACACTAGGATGATCTCCAACCCTAAACAGCTGATGACCTGGGTGATGGATGATGCATCTGTACAATACAAGAGAAAAACAAGGTAGATATAACTGACCAGTAGCAAACTAATTAAAAACATAGCAAAAGATGCTCAAGGAAACAAAGAAAAGGAAGTAAACAAGTGAGCAAAGCAAGGTGAATGAGCTACAAACCACCGTTTCTAGACTTTTTTTTTCTCCAAAAATTGTCAGACTTCTGACGACAGATAAACATACAGTATGTAGAGTAACTACCTTTGAGAACGAACAGCCAAAATTCCTCAAAAACACTGGCGTAACTTCCCAATAAATTAACCTCAGTGTAGGCTTCCACATAATGCCAAAATACTTCTACCATCACAGCTTCACATATAAATAGTAGGTACCACTGCTGAATTTCTTCAAGACATAAAATTAAAATTCTAGATTCAATTTTAGCTAAATTCAGTGTACTGTATATACTGTACACCAAAAGTTTACATTATTATTATTTTAGAAATTAAAGTGTTCTTGATGTTTGTGTACAGGTGAATTACTGCCTTAATGAACTTCATGTAGTCAAAAGGCATTACATCTAACACTAACTAAATTAAGCCTATCTTTAACCTACCCAAGTTTTTATTTTTAACCCTATGAAAATTTTAAATTTCCCAATCTTAAAAGTGACAGTTCCTGTATGAATACTAATATAGGTCCTGAAAAATTAGTGGACAGAGGATCAAGCCTTCATCCTCCTTTTTGCTGAATGACCCAAGCAAGTTAAACGCTTAATGTGAATATAAAATTAATAACAGTTTCCAAATTCAGCTTACTACTAACCCCTAAATGGTCCAAACATATATATATGTGTTCTTATGCGTAGCGCCCCAAACGTATTTATACGTTTTAATTTTCCTGCCTCCAAATTTGGCACGATTGGCCTGAGATGCCTGGTCAGCATAGAATGGGTCTTAACACTCTGTGTGCAGTATTAAAAAAATCTGGGACCACTTAGTACCTTGTGGGAGCGCCAGTTAAATTGAGCCCCAGCTAGAGCAAACAGTGCGGCAAACACCAAAGATTCACTGATGTAATGTCATATTAACACTCCCTTTTTAAGAGGAAAGTGATATTAACCCCAAGTTTAGGGTCTGTCGATCTCTGTCTATGACTGCGTGTCTGTGTGTGTGCGTCTGTCTGTCTCTGCCTTTGTCTGTCTCTGTCTATCTCTTTCAATGTGTGTGTGTATCTCTGTCTCACAGGTACACATAAATACAAGTATAGGTAGTATAAATTACCTAGGATAACCCAAAAAATCCAGACAAAGTGCTATACTCTGCTTGAAGATGTGAGTAAAGGTGCTGACGCAGTCTTGTGGCTCTCTCTGAGACAGAGCTAGACAGACAGATAGACAGACAAATGTTTGTGTACCAGTGAAAATAAAGGAGGGCGATGCTCATCAAATGTCACTTCTAATATTTTCTTATCAGCTGCACCCTCCCCCACCCTCATGTATGCTCATCAAATGTCAGCTCATATCAGATGTTATCTTATCATGTCACTGTCAGGGGTGGACTGTTTTTCATGCTTCAAGGGAACTTATTATTACCTATTATTATTATTAGGTATTCTTCTCCTCCTCCTTTTCCTCCTCCTCTTCCTCATTATTATATACTTCCACATAACCAAAACATTTCTGGGACCAATAAATACTTTGTATATATTCCAAGACAATAGTAAATGACCAAGGCAGGAGTAAATGTCCACCTGTCAGTGTGTTTGTGACAATTTGAGTACAATTTTAGCACCTAATACTAGTGTCAGAACAAAGATTGGTTATGAAATGACAAGAACTACTATAGATTGTAATTATCAGAACATAAAAATTATATAAAATATGAAAAATAGAAAAAAAAGTATATCGGCAACACTTCTGCAAGTGGCAGGACTCCATGTTGCTGTCACATGAGCATCCAGTGCCAACTTCTCTGCCTCATATCTCTAAGTACTGACCCTAAATTTTTTTTTTATTCTAAAACACTTAAAAAAATGTGCTTTTTTTCTATAAAAAAAATGAATTTTTTTTTCAAAATATTCGGAGCGCTGCATGAGTGAACATATATATACGTTTGGACGTTTAAGGGTTAAGCACCTATACCACAATACTAAACTTACTACACTGCAAACTTACTTCAACCACTGAGGCTAACAAAGCACTGCCCACATGCATTTGCCTTGCATAGAGACTCATCCACTCGTTTCTTGCTCGCTTGTAAATTGAGCCTAAGCTTGGAGCTCCAGTCCTTGGAAGGCAATGCATTTCTTTGTTAAGTGGATAGATGTAAATCAGGAAGTTCAGTGATGTTCCGATGAACAATCGCCTCATCATGGGCTACTCTATCATGATCACCTGGTAGGTTAGGTACTGGTTTGATGCCTGAACTTGTAGTCTAGTTATTACCGACTTCTAATCACTAACATGCAGGTACCTCCTCTTCCTAAATTTGCAACTATGGACTTTTAGTTTTCCCTGTTGATGGTATTTAGAAATTCTCATACAATCAAACTGTGAAGGAAAGCTTTAGTATTCCTTCAGTGGCTTTTCCTCAATTTACAACTGTGATCTTTTGTTCTCCCTATTGGGGATGTTAAGAAATACTATCTGATCTTCCACGTCAATTCATATTCTTGTGGTTGTGTCTAATCTTTCCCTCATCTCAGTCAATGAGGAAATATCTAGTGTTTTCAGCTTTCTTTGTCTCTTATTTCTTGCTGTGCTCATCTCTGCTCTTTGTCTGTCACTCTCAGCCATACTCTATTCTAAATTAGTTAAATATCTCAAACACAGAGATGCTTAAGAGCATAACTTTTTTTTTTTTTTTTTTTTTTGAAGATAGTAACCCCGATGCCCTCTCATAAATGTGGATGGTTTGTTGAGCAATCTCTTCCAACCTTTCAGTACCCATACCTTTCATATACCTTTGATGAGTTCCAAAAGTTTTTCTACTCCTGGAGCCCAGCCTTGGACCAGGCTTATCTTGTGTTTGCCTGGTCAACCAGGATGTTGCTGCTGGTGACCCACTGCCTTGCATATCCATCACAGCCTGGTTGATCTGGCACCCATCTATTTATCTGTGGAATAACCTAGAGGATCTAAGGGACATTATGACTTTTACTAATTCTGTGTTCTTCCTCTCTCATATATCCCCCATTCTTGCCCATATATTCTTATTCTTGTGGAGATGTTGCAGTTTGGAAGATCATCTGAACTGTGATCCTGGCACCTGTCTGGCAAGACAGTGACTGAATGAGAGACAGTGAAAGTGTTTTCTTTTTTGTTGGGTCACCCTACCTTGGTGGGAGAGCCATTGTATTAAAAAAATTTAAAGGACTAAAATTGGTCATGGATTCCAAACAACAACAAAAAAATTAATGATTTCCTTGCAGATAATTTACCCAAACTCCCTCTTATCTATTACTAATTACTTCCTCAGAGGAAATCTCTATAATTAATTTGCCTAAAGACAAATCTCAATCAAAAAATAAAGTTCACAAATCAGAAAATATAGCCTACAAATCAGAACAATAAAGCTCACAAACCAGAAAGCTGCCTATACAAGACACAATGGGCAGATCATGGAATTTTAACCAGGAACTTTCATTATTCAACAGAGATAAGAAACATGAGTGAATAGTGGTTCATTCATTGCATATTCTCTCAAGTGTCTTGACACTATATGAACTAATAAGTTTCCTAGTGAAACATCTAAATACAATGCCATCTCACACGTGTCTTGTAAGTTGGAATAGTTCAAAGTTATTCATGTACTATCACTAACTTCTACAGTGCTCTCTAACAACTCTAATAAAGCTAATAATATTCCTAAACATACTTAATATAGCTAGGGTTATACCAATTTACAAAAGTGGAGACCCATCTGAAATCAAAAGCTATAGGCTAGTTTCTAACTTGATATTACTGTACTATCTATGAAAAAAAAATATATTTATATATGTAAGCAACTGTAACAAATTATAACAAAATACAATATTCTTAACCCTTTTCAAAAAAAAAAAAAAAAGCAATAGTAAACATGCTTGATTAAATCTACACATCTCTAGAAAACAATGAATATCCAACAGACCTCTTTACTAATCTAAGAAAAGGTTTTGACACCATAAACCACAGAATCCTACTCCTTAAACTAGAATATTATTGAATAAGAGGCCATGCACTCTCCTACAAAGTCTTACACCTCAATAACACTTCAGTAACTTTATATAAATGGCACTACATCTTCTCATTCCAATAACTCAGTGATGCAGCAAGGCAGCATGAACCACTTTTATTTCTAATTTACATCAATGATCTACCAAATGCTTCTTAACTACAACCCAAAACTACAACCCAAACAACACTTAAAGAGTCAACTAACAAATAAACAAACACTTAATACTGATAATACCTACTACATAATGTTTGGGAAAAGCTGAATATACACAACTATGAAAAGACAAACAACAAAGACAAATCGAGAACAAACTCATTGAAATTATTTTGAGCATTCACTTTCACAGCAAACAAATTTAATGAAAACATTCAGCACAATTCTAAGAAAGTTTCCAAAACAGTGGGCATTCTTTCCAGAAGAGGTTACAATGTAATACATCAACACTAATTACTCTGTACTACTCTTACCTCACTAACAGCAAATCATATAAAAACAATCATAAACCAAAACAAATATGGCATAAGAATGATCACTAAAGCTGATTCCAGACAACACATCCCTCTACTATTCAAAAATTTGAACCACATCTACATACTCTGGAGACTACATACTGTATACAGAACACTTAATATAAATATTAATCCTGAGGTAAAACAAGTCCTGGAGAGCTGCACATATTACATAAGCATAACAATAAAAATATAGGCAAGAACAAAGACACATGCACAAGCAAGACACTTATTGAAGAAAACTTTTTGCCTTTGTCATGTTAAGAGATCACAGCCATCCTATTAACTAGTCCTCTGCTATCTACCCTTCTTCCAGCCTTCACTATCTTGTCAAATCAGCCCTCGTATACAAAATTCCTAACATGAATCTTAGTACTGTACTGGATTCGTTTCTGTAGATGCTCCAAACTTCAAGACACTCGTGACTAGACTCGACCTTTGCCACTGCCTCTCTTTTCTTAACTCCTCCATTTCTTATGCCTTTCTGGTCTTCTAATTTTCCTATTTCTTGTTTCCTTTTCTTCTTTAGCATGGGCCAGTTGGCCTACTGCAGTGCTCCTCTGCCCACCGGGGATAGGTCTTAAGAGAGTGTAGAGTTATTTAGATCTCCAATGCCTTGAGGTTAAATTTCTTATTATTATATCACTAGCCCTGCTAGTGGACCAGTAGATTTTCTGCAGTGTTCACCTATTCTTTTCTTTTATTTATTTTATTTTATTATCACACTGGCCGATTCCCACCAAGGCAGGGTGGCCCGAAAAAGAAAAACTTTCACCATCATTCACTCCATCACTGTCTTGCCAGAAGGGTGCTTTACACTACAGTTTTTAAACTGCAACATTAACACCCCTCCTTCAGAGTGCAGGCACTGTACTTCCCATCTCCAGGACTCAAGTCCGGCCTGCCGGTTTCCCTGAACCCCTTCATAAATGTTACTTTGCTCACACTCCAACAGCACGTCAAGTATTAAAAACCATTTGTCTCCATTCACTCCTATCAAACACACTCATGCATACCTGCTGCAAGTCCAAGCCCCTCGCACACAAAACCTCCTTTACCCCCTCTCTCCAACCTTTCCTAGGCCGACCCCTACCCCGCCTTCCTTCCGCTACAGACTGATACACTCTTGAAGTCATTCTGTTTCGCTCCATTCTCTCTACATGTCCGAACCACCTCAACAACCCTTCCTCAGCCCTCTGGACAACAGTTTTGGTAATCCCGCACCTCCTCCTAACTTCCAAACTACGAATTCTCTGCATTATATTCACACCACACATTGCCCTCAGACATGACATCTCCACTGCCTCCAGCCTTCTCCTCGCTGCAACATTCATCACCCATGCTTCACACCCATATAAGAGTATTGGTAAAACTATACTCTCATACATTCCCCTCTTTGCCTCCAAGGACAAAGTTCTTTGTCTCCACAGACTCCTAAGTGCACCACTCACTCTTTTTCCCTCATCAATTCTATGATTCACCTCATCTTTCATAGACCCATCCGCTGACACGTCCACTCCCAAATATCTGAATACATTCACCTCCTCCATACTCTCTCCCTCCAATCTGATATTCAATCTTTCATCACCTAATCTTTTTGTTATCCTCATAACCTTACTCTTTCCTGTATTCACCTTTAATTTTCTTCTTTTGCACACCCTACCAAATTCATCCACCAATCTCTGCAACTTCTCTTCAGAATCTCCCAAGAGCAGTGTCATCAGCAAAGAGCAACTGTGACAATTCCCACTTTGTGTGTGATTCTTTATCTTTTAACTCCACGCCTCTTGTCAAGACCCTCGCATTTACTTCTCTTACAACCCCATCTATAAATATATTAAACAACCACAGTGACATCACACATCCTTGTCTAAGGCCTACTTTTACTGGGAAATAATTTCCCTCTTTCCTACATACTCTAACTTGAGCCTCACTATCCTCGTAAAAACTCTTCACTGCTTTCAGTAACCTACCTCCTACACCATACACTTGCAACATCTGCCACATTGCCCCCCTATCCACCCTGTCATACGCCTTTTCCAAATCCATAAATGCCACAAAGACCTCTTTAGCCTTATCTAAATACTGTTCACTTATATGTTTCACTGTTTCACTTTTCTTATGTGCAACTATTAATACTACTACAATTATCAATTCTTTCAATACTACTATTACATTCTTTTATTACTTCTACCACTAGTACTAATAATGCACTACTACTGCTTATTATTTTAATTATTCTACTACTGTACTGCTACTACTACCGCTACTACTACCGCTACTACCACTACCACCACCGCTCCCTCGTTTCTCCTTCATCCTCCCAAACCGTCTTGGTCTTTTCTTGATCTTTCTCTCAGTTGTGCCTTGACAATGGTTCAGGATGAACCAAAACATCACAAGCTTTTTCTCCCAAGTGCAGATTAATTGTGAATTACTGTATCCCAGCCACTGTACTGTGACTTTTTCTTCTTGTAGTGTTCTTCTATTCCTTTCATTCGAGTCTACACACTCCCTAATGACTGTGGACTATGAAGCAATGATGATGCAGAATTATCATATTCATGGGAAATCACTAAATGTGCAAGGGACCTACAGCACCTGGGGAATAGGAGTTCATCAATTTTGAAGCAAGGTATTGAATGGTAACTCCAATTCCATGGACCAAGAGCCCTTCACCAGCATCACCCAATGAAACAATGATAATGATGCAACACACACACACTCTCTCTCTCTCTCTCTGAGTCACTAAAATAATGCATCCAGTGAATGGAAATGGTGGCGATCGTAATGTGGCTTTTAGGAGTCAGATCCAAAACCCTGATATGCAAGCCCTGGCACTTTTGGTCTCACATATAATGTTAAGTATATGTGACTATGATAGCACTCACCAGTGAACCAGGAGAAGGCAGGGCATTAACCCACTTCTGTAAAAAATGTAATGACCATGTGTCAGAGCTCATTACCAGTATCAGACCATATGAAGATTAAAACAAAGTTAAAATTCCAAGAAGTAGGTCAAAGAAATTACAGGATCTACAACTGACAATAATGAAAGTGTGAAAACAGAACATAGGAAAGACTTTGGCTGAAAAAGAAACAATCAACTGACAATCCAGACTGTGTGGAAATAAAGACATGTATGTAACACTTTGGAGATTTTATTAATACAGTAGATGCTTTGCTTTGATAAATCAAATACAAAGCATAACAAATACCAGGTCATGGACAGAGGTCAGGAGAATTGATTGGGGATCAAGTGCCAATGCAAGAGTTGCCTCAGAGTATGTTGCGTGTGTAAAATATTCTCCTTTAAAAACCATATCTGGCCTTTCTCTACACACCAGATAATCAGGTGACTAATGTACCAGCAGCTGACATTACCACACCTGACCCCATCTGATTTACCTGACCTCTGTCCACTGTATACCTTGTGTTTTTTATTTTTTCATGCTCTGTATTGGACTGAAAGCCCCCAGTGGGTTAAAGATTTTCTAATAAAATATCTCAAGTGTTTCATACGAGTCAATTTGTTACAGACAATGTAACAAATAATTTCACTGCACCAGTTCTTATTCTCGAGTGGATATGTACGTAAAAATAATACTGTACACATTCTCAATTTGCTGTTACATCAGAAGGGGATTCACTCATTTTCTACTGCCTCAACATTCAACTCTTGGTAGCCAGGGAAACAGAGCATAAAACTAATTTTGTCAGGAATCAAAACAGAAAAGAGTATGTACATAAAAGTGATGTCTTTTTTTAGAATTTATGGATAACATTGCCATTTGAGTGTATGAATATACAAACATGAGGATTACCTTTAGGAAACAGAACAATTATAAATCTAACCTTACTTGAATTATGCATGATCATCTCCAGTTCCCCAGGCATTGTATGACCTTTAAATGTTTAACACTTTCCCATGAATATAATACATAATAAGAATATAAATGAAGTGGGTATGACAGCAGATGGATCTATGAAAGGTGAGGTAAATCATAGAATACATAAGGTAAACCATAAAAATAGACTAGGGGAAAATAGATGGTGTGTTGAGGTATCCACAGAAAGAAATGGTACCTTTGGCAGCAAAAAGGGAAATGCAGGGTACCAGGTTACAGTGGTGCCAACACTTTAATATGGGTATGAAGAATGGCCCTTAAATGTTGCAGCAGGAAGACGGCTGCAGGCAGTGGAGATTTTACGTCTGACAACAATTTAACCTAACTTATATTGCACATAGCAGTCTTTTATATACACCCGTTAACATTTCTGTCTTTCCCCTATATAAAACAGAAATAGTCTGGAGTATGTATTTATTTCCTTAAGATATATAGTTTTGTCATTACCATTTTCCAGGAAGGCAAGATTCATCTTATTTCACATTTGCTATTATTGTAACACCACTGCACTTCAATATATATTTCACACACACTGTGTTAATGGACACTAGCTGGTAACAACTGGTTATGAATTATGCTAATACTATTTATAATCTTTACAATTAAAAAGTGCTAAGTAGAATTTTTTTTTCCCCCCCCCCAACAAGTCTGCCGTCTCCCACCGAGGCAGGGTGACCCAAAAAAGAAAAAATCCCCAAAAAGAAAATACTTTCATCATCATTCAACACTTTCACCACACTCACACATTATCACTGTTTTTGCAGAGGTGCTCAGAATACAACAGTTTAGAAGCATATATGTATAAAGATACACAACATATGCCTCCAAACTGCCAATATCCCAAACCCCTCCTTTAAAGTGCAGGCATTGTACTTCCCATTTCCAGGACTCAAGTCCGACTATATGAAAATAACCGGTTTCCCTGAATCCCTTCACTAAATATTACCCTGCTCACACTCCAACAGATCGTCAGGTCCCAAATACCATTCGTCTCCATTCACTCCTATCTAACACGCTCACGCACGCTTGCTGGAAGTCCAAGCCCCTCGCCCATAAAACCTCCTTTACCCCCTCTCTCCAACCCTTTCAAGGATGACCCCTACCCCGCCTTCCTTCCCCTATAGATTTATATGCTTTCCATGTCATTCTACTTTAATCCATTCTCTTTAAATGACCAAACCACCTCAACAACCCCTCTTCTGCCCTCTGACTAATACTTTTATTAACTCCACACCTTTTCCTAATTTCCACACTCTGAATTTTCTGCATAATATTTACACCACACATTGCCCTTAGACAGGACATCTCCACTGTCTCCAACCATCTCCTCACTGCTGCATTTACCACCCAAGCTTCACATCCATATAAGAGTGTTGGTACTACTATACTTTCATACATTCCCTTCTTTGCCTCCATAGATAACGTTTTTTGACTCCACATATACCTCAACGCACCACTCACCTTTTTTCCCTCATCAATTTTATGATTAACCTCATCCTTCATAAATCCATCCGCTGACATGTCAACTCCCAAGTATCTGAAAACATTCACTTCTTCCATACTCCTCCTCCCCAATTTGATATCCAATTTTTCTTTATCTAAATCATTTGATATCCTCATCACCTTACTCTTTTCTATGTTCACTTTCAACTTTATACCTTTACACACATTCCCAAACTCATCCACTAACTTTTGCAATTTTTCTTTAGAATCTCCCATAAGCACAGTATCATCAGCAAAAAGTAACTGTCAATTCCCA
>NW_027200688.1:0-17963 GCF_038502225.1 Cherax quadricarinatus
ATCCTGGTAGTGACTAGTTAATGATCCTGGTAGTGACTAGTTAATGATCCTGGTAGTGACTAGTTAATGATCCTGGTAGTGACTAGTTACTGATCCTGGTAGTGACTAGTTAATGATCCTGGTAGTGACTAGTTACTGATCCTGGTAGTGACTAGTTAATGATCCTGGTAGTGACTAGCTAATGATCCTGGTAGTGACTAGTTACTGATCCTGGTAGTGACTAGTTACTGATCCTGGTAGTGACTACTTAATGATCCTGGTAGTGACTAGTTAATGATCCTGGTAGTGACTAGTTACTGATCCTGGTAGTGACTAGTTACTGATCCTGGTAGTGACTAGTTAATAATCCTGGTAGTGACTAGTTAATGATCCTCGTAGTGACTAGTTACTAATCCTGGTAGTGACTAGCTAATGATCCTGGTAGTGACTAGTTAATGATCCTGGTAGTGACTAGTTACTGATCCTGGCAGTGACTAGTTAATGATCCTGGTAGTGACTAGTTAATGATCCTGGTAGTGACTAGTTACTGATCCTGGTAGTGACTAGTTACTGATCCTGGTAGTGACTAGTTAATGATCCTGGTAGTGACTAGTTAATGATCCTCGTAGTGACTAGTTACTAATCCTGGTAGTGACTAGCTAATGATCCTGGTAGTGACTAGTTAATGATCCTGGTAGTGACTAGTTACTGATCCTGGTAGTGACTAGTTAATGATCCTGGTAGTGACTCGTTAATGATCCTCGTAGTGACTAGTTACTGATCCTGGTAGTGACTAGTTAATGATCCTGGTAGTGACTAGTTACTGATCCTGGTAGTGACTAGTTAATGATCCTGGTAGTGACTAGTTACTGATCCTGGTAGTGACTAGTTACTGATCCTGGTAGTGACTAGTTAATGATCCTGGTAGTGACTAGTTAATGATCCTCGTAGTGACTAGTTACTGATCCTGGTAGTGACTAGCTAATGATCCTGGTAGTGACTAGTTAATGATCCTGGTAGTGACTAGTTACTGATCCTTGTAGTGACTAGTTAATGATCCTGGTAGTGACTAGTTACTGATCCTGGTAGTGACTAGTTAATGATCCTGGTAGTGACTAGCTAATGATCCTGGTAGTGACTAGTTACTGATCCTGGTAGTGACTAGTTACTGATCCTGGTAGTGACTAGTTAATGATCCTGGTAGTGACTAGTTACTTTATCCTGGTAGTGACTAGTTAATGATCCTGGTAGTGACTAGTTACTGATCCTTGTAGTGACTAGTTAATGATCCTGGTAGTGACTAGCTAATGATCCTGGTAGTGACTAGTTACTGATCCTGGTAGTGACTAGTTAATGATCCCGGTAGTGACTAGTTAATGATCATGGTAGTGACTAGTTAATGATCCTGGTAGTGACTAGTTACTGATCCTGGTAGTGACTAGTTAATTATCCTGGTAGTGACTAGTTAATGATCATGGTAGTGACTAGTTAATGATCTTGGTAGTGACTAGTTACTGATCCTGGTAGTGACTAGTTAATGATCCCGGTAGTGACTAGTTAATGATCCTGGTAGTGACTAGTTAATTATCCTGGTAGTGACTAGTTAATGATCATGGTAGTGACTAGTTAATGATCTTGGTAGTGACTAGTTACTGATCCTGGTAGTGACTAGTTAATGATCCCGGTAGTGACTAGTTAATGATCCTGGTAGTGACTAGATAATTATCCTGGTAGTGACTAGTTAATGATCCTGGTAGTGACTAGTTAATGATCATGGTAGTGACTAGTTACTGATCCTGGTAGTGACTAGTTAATGATCCCGGTAGTGACTAGTTAATGATCCTGGTAGTGACTAGTTAATTATCCTGGTAGTGACTAGTTAATGATCATGGTAGTGACTAGGTAATGATCATGGTAGTGACTAGTTAATGATCTTGGTAGTGACTAGATAATGATCCTGGTAGTGACTAGTTAATGATCTCGGTAGTGACTAGTTAATGATCCAAGTTCCACTGAAAAGTTCTCCTAAGTTTCAGACTCACATGTGCGGGCTATTTATGTATGCATAATTATTAAATACATACATGTATTTAGGAACATTTGAGCATCTGTATACATATGAATATACATATATATGCATAAGTGGCTGTCACCACCAAGAACATTGGTGTTCACCTTTACATTAATAATGAAGAACACTGGTCTTTCCTTTGAAAATAATTGTCAATGTTGTATATGAAGAACACACATGAACACTTGACAGTAACAACCCTTGACAGGAACAACACTCACAGGAACAACACTCACAGGAACAACACTCACAGGAACAACACTCACAGGAACAACACTCACAGGAACAACACTCACAGGAACAACACTCACAGGAACAACACTCACAGGAACAACACTCACAGGAACAACACTCACAGGAACAACACTCACAGGAACAACACTCACAGGAACAACACTCACAGGAACAACACTGCCATGAACAGAACTGCCATGAGCACCACTGCCATGAGCACCACTGCCATGAGCACCACTGCCATGAGCACCACTGCCATGAGCACCACTGCCATGAACAACACTGCCATGAACAACACTGCCATGAACAACACTGCCATGAACAACACTGCCATGAACAACACTGCCATGAACAGAACTGCCATGAGCACCACTGCCATGAGCACCACTGCCATGAACAACACTGCCATGAACAACACTGCCATGAACAATACTGCCATGAACAACACTGCCATGAACAACACTGCCATGAACAACACTGCCATGAACAACACTGCCATGAACAACACTCACAGGAACAACGCTGCCATGAACAACAATGCCATGAACAGAACTGCCATGAGCACCACTGCCATGAACAACACTGCCATGAACAACACTGCCATGAACAACACTGCCATGAACAATACTGCCATGAACAACACTGCCATGAACAACACTGCCATGAACAACACTGCCATGAACAACACTGCCATGATCAACACTGCCATGAACAACACTGCCATGAACAACACTCACAGGAACAACACTGCCATGAACAACACTGCCATGAACAACACTACCATGAACAACACTGCCATGAACAACACTGCCATGAACAACACTACCATGAACAACACTGCCATGAACAACACTACCATGAACACTGCCATGAACAACACTACCATGAACAACACTGCCATGAACAACACTGCCATGAACAACACTGCCATGAACAACACTGCCATGAACAACACTGCCATGAACAACACTGCCATGAACAACACTGCCATGAACAACACTGCCATGAACAACACTCACAGGAACAACACTGCCATGAACAACACTGCCATGAACAACACTGCCATGAACAACACTGCCATGAACAACACTCACAGGAACAACACTGCCATGAACAACACTGCCATGAACAACACTGCCATGAACAACACTGCCATGAACAACACTGCCATGAACAACACTACCATGAACAACACTCACAGGAACAACACTCACAGGAACAACACTGCCATGAACAACACTGCCATGAACAACACTCACAGGAACAACACTCACAGGAACAACACTGGCATGAACAACACTGCCATGAACAACACTGCCATGAACAACACTCACAGGAACAACACTCACAGGAACAACACTGCCATGAACAACACTGCCATGAACAGTGTGGCCCGGTGGCCTGGTGGCTAAAGCTCCCGCTTCACACACGGAGGGCCCGGGTTCGATTCCCGGCGGGTGGAAATTCCGACACGTTTCCTTACACCTATTGTCCTGTTCACCTAGCAGCAAATAGGTACCTGGGTGTTAGTCGACTGGTGTGGGTCGCATCCTGGGGGACAAGATTAAGGACCCCAATGGAAATAAGTTAGACAGTCCTCGATGACGCACTGACTTTCTTGGGTTATCCTGGGTGGCTAACCCTCCGGGGTTAAAAATCCGAACGAAATCTTATCTTATCTTATCTTAACAACACTCACAGGAACAACACTGCCATGAACAACACTGCCATGAACAACACTGCCATGAACAACACTGCCATGAACAACACTGCCATGAACAACACTGCCATGAACAACACTACCATGAACAACACTGCCATGAACAACACTGCCATGAACAACACTGCCATGAACAACACTGCCATGAACAACACTGCCATGAACAACACTACCATGAACAACACTGCCATGAACAACACTGCCATGAACAACACTACCATGAACAACACTGCCATGAACAACACTGCCATGAACAACACTGCCATGAACAACACTGCCATGAACAACACTGCCATGAACAACACTCACAGGAACAACACTGCCATGAACAACACTGCCATGAACAACACTCACAGGAACAACACTGCCATGAACAACACTGCCATGAACAACACTCACAGGAACAACACTGCCATGAACAACACTGCCATGAACAACACTGCCATGAACAACACTGCCATGAACAACACTGCCATGAACAACACTCACAGGAACAACACTGCCATGAACAACACTGCCATGAACAACACTGCCATGAACAACACTCACAGGAACAACACTGCCATGAACAACACTGCCATGAACAACACTGCCATGAACAACACTCACAGGAACAACACTGCCATGAACAACACTGCCATGAACAACACTGCCATGAACAACACTGCCATGAACAACACTACCATGAACAACACTGCCATGAACAACACTACCATGAACAACACTGCCATGAACAACACTACCATGAACAACACTCACAGGAACAACACTGCCATGAACAACACTGCCATGAACAACACTCACAGGAACAACACTGCCATGAACAACACTACCATGAACAACACTGCCATGAACAACACTACCATGAACAACACTGCCATGAACAACACTGCCATGAACAACACTGCCATGAACAACACTGCCATGAACAACACTGCCATGAACAACACTGCCATGAACAACACTGCCATGAACAACACTGCCATGAACAACACTGCCATGAACAACACTGCCATGAACAACACTCACAGGAACAACACTGCCATGAACAACACTGCCATGAACAACACTGCCATGAACAACACTGTCATGAACAACACTCACAGGAACAACACTGCCATGAACAACACTGCCATGAACAACACTGCCATGAACAACACTGCCATGAACAACACTGCCATGAACAACACTGCCATGAACAACACTGCCATGAACAACACTGCCATGAACAACACTGCCATGAACAACACTGCCATGAACAACACTGCCATGAACAACACTGCCATGAACAACACTGCCATGAACACTGCCATGAACAATACTGCCATGAACAACACTGCCATGAACAACACTGCCATGAACAACACTGCCATGAACACTGCCATGAACAACACTGCCATGAACAACACTGCCATGAACAACACTGCCATGAACAACACTGCCATGAACAACACTGCCATGAACAACACTGCCATGAACAACACTGCCATGAACAACAGTGCCATGAACAACACTGCCATGAACAACACTGCCATGAACAACACTGCCATGAACAACACTGCCATGGACAACACTGCCATGAACAACACTGCCATGAACAACACTGCCATGAACAACACTGCCATGAACAACACTGTCATGAACACTGCCATGAACAACACTACCATGAACAACACTGCCATGAACACTGCCATGAACAACACTGCCATGAACAACACTACCATGAACAACACTGCCATGAAAACTGCCATGAACAACACTGCCATGAACAACACTGCCATGAACTACACTGGTATATAAAAGTTAACGCTGGTGAGTGAAGATAAAAACACAGACAAGACTCTTAAGTTGTCCTCTAATTACTTAATAAAACTGTTTTTACAACGGTTGATTCATACCTCCTGGACCCACTTCATAACTTTTTTAACCGGTTTTGTTGATTTTTGGTTTACAGGGACAGATGAAATCTATTCTTGAAGCTGTGTATATTGTTTGCCTCCACCACCACTACCACTTGACCTGGTACAGTCCATTTACCACTACCACTTGACAGTACAGTCCACTTATCACTACAATTGACCTAGTACACTCCACTTACCACCACTACTTGATCTAGTACAGTCCAATTACCACCACTACTTGATCTAGTACACTCCACTTACCACCACTACTTGATCTAGTACAGTCCAATTACCACCACTACTTGACCTAGTACAGTCCACTTACCACCACCACTTGACCTAGTACAGTCCACTTACCACCACCACTTGACATAGTACAGTCCACTTACCACCACCACTTGACCTAGTACAGTCCACTTACCACCACCACCACTTGACATAGTACAGTCCACTTACCACCACCACCACTTGACATAGTACAGTCCACTTACCACCACCACTTGACCTAGTACAGTCCACTTACCACCACCACCACTTGACATAGTACAGTCCACTTACCACCACCACCACTTGACATAGTACAGTCCACTTACCACCACCACTTGACATAGTACAGTCCACTTACCACCACCACTTGACATAGTACAGTCCACTTACCACCACCACTTGACATAGTACAGTCCACTTACCACCACCACTTGAAATAGTACAATTCACTTACCACCACCACTTGAAATAGTACAATTCACTTACCACACTAAGATTAGAAAAGTGATAATATATTCTGATAAGCAATAAGACCACATTAAACAGGTTAAATCACAATATGCAAAACAACCACTGCGAAAAGTCACCTGAGAAATCACAAATTTTTCTTACATACAGAGTATCTCACAATCCAACTTTTATACCACTGACACACGTACACAACCACTACACAATACAACCTCTATACCACTGCCACACGTACACAACCACTACTAATGTACAACCTCTATAACACTGCCATACGTACACAACCACTACTAATATACACACAGATGTGTACACATTCTCATACGTAAGTCTATAATTACTTACACAACTGTTATAGTGAAATTATATTGCAAATTCAATGTAAAGGAAACAGTGAAAATCTTAAGAATAATTTTTAATGGAATCCTGGATAAACCAAATGTAGAATATTGTTATACAGTATTGTTAAGTGATTTCCGGAATGCAGTACAGTGGCAAAGGAATCCGGAAGAAAAGTCAGTGAATGAGGTGATTGAATATTTTCCCCTAAAATTCCAGAGGCGTGGTTAAAATTCACATCCAGAAGAAGCTGCGATGATAAGAAAAAAAAACTAACTGTGGTTTAAAAAAAATTGCAGAAGAAAAATCGCAGTACAAGAGCGTGGAAAAACTGAAGAAAGAAAATTACAGATGAAAACAGAAGTAAAAAAGACGAGAAGCTGAACAACACTTGTAGTATGACTTGAAAGTTAAAAGGAAATGTAACCTGTGAGCATTACATAACTGTATCATAAAAAGCACGATAGTAAATGAACAGGTAATAAACCTCAAGAAGCAAGAATGAGGGAGCTAAAGTCTAAACAAGAAAGTCTGTGAGGAATTACCCTCTAAATTAAAAGCGACATTCTCAAAGAAAAACGTGATATCTTCAGGTAATCACAGAGACTGAACACACTATCAGGTACTGAATATCATACGCACAAGAATTAGATGTAACTGAGCCTTACAAAGTGTGCTAGTGGACTCTATGACCAGGAGCAGAAAATCCAACTCTATGAACGGAGCCAAAATCCAAAAGTAAATTGACAGATGACGATCATTACATTTGAGAGTAGCGAGAATGAAATGAAAGTAACTTAGGGGAGAATTCAGCAGCTGAAGCACTTAGAGAGTGTACCTGGTTTATCTACTGAAGCAACTAGAGAGTGTACCTGGTTTATCTTCTGATGCACCTAGAGAGTGTACCTGGTTTATCTACTGAAGCAACTAGAGAGTGTACCTGGTTTATCTACTGAAGCAACTAGAGAGTGTACCTGGTTTATCTTCTGATGCACCTAGAGAGTGTACCTGGTTTATCTTCTGATGCACCTAGAGAGTGTACCTGGTTTATCTTCTGATGCACCTAGAGAGTGTACCTGGTTTATCTTCTGATGCACCTAGAGAGTGTACCTGGTTTATCGGCTGAAGCACCTAGAGAGTGTACCTGGTTTACCTGCTGAAGCAACTAAAGAGTGTACCTGGTTTATCTTTTGATGCACCTAGAGAGTGTACCTGGTTTTTCTTCTGATGTACCTAGAGTGTACCTGGTTTATCGGCTGAAGCACCTAGAGAGTGTACCTGGTTTATCGGCTGAAGCACCTAGAGAGTGTACCTGGTTTACCTGCTGAAGCAACTAGAGAGTGTACCTGGTTTACCTGCTGAAGCAACTAGAGAGTGTACCTGGTTTATCTTCTGATGCACGTAGAGAGTGTACCTGGTTTATCGGCTGAAACGCCTAGAGAGTGTACCTGGTTTACCTGCTGAAGCAACTAGGGAGTGTACCTGGTTTATCTGGTGAAGCACCTAGAGAGTGTACCTGGTTTATCTGCTGAAGCACCTAGAGAGTGTACCTGGTTTACCTGCTGAAGCACCTAGAGAGTGTACCTGGTTTATCTGGTGAAGCACCTAGAGAGTGTACCTGGTTTATCTGGTGAAGCACCTAGAGAGTGTACCTGGTTTATCTGCTGAAGCAGCTAGAGAGTGTACCTGGTTTATCTACGGTAGCACCTAGAGAAAGTACCTGGTTTATCTGCTGAAGCACCTAGAGAGTGTACCTGGTTTATCTACTGAAGCACCTAGAAAGTGTACCTGGTTTATCTGCTGAAGCACCTAGAGAGTGTACCTGGTTTATCTACTAAAGCACCTAGAGAGTGTACCTGGTTTACCTGCTGAAGCACCTAGAGTGTACCTGGTTTACCTGCTGAAGCACCTAGAGAGCGTACCTGGTTTACCTGCTGAAGCACCTAGAGAGTGTACTTGGTTTACCTGCTGAAGCACCTAGAGAGCGTACCTGGTTTACCTGCTGAAGCACCTAGAGAGTGTACCTGGTTTACCTGCTGAAGCACCTAGAGAGCGTACCTGGTTTACCTGCTGAAGCACCTAGAGAGTGTACTTGGTTTACCTGCTGAAGCACCTAGAGAGTGTACCTGGTTTACCTGCTGAAGCACCTAGAGAGTGTACCTGGTTTACCTGCTGAAGCACCTAGAGAGTGTACCTGGTTTACCTGCTGAAGCACCTAGAGAGTGTACCTGGTTTATCTGCTGAAGCACCTAGAGAGTGTACCTGGTTTATCTACTGAAGCACCTAGAGAGTGTACCTGGTTTACCTGCTGAAGCACCTAGAGAGTGTACCTGGTTTACCTGCTGAAGCACCTAGAGAGCGTACCTGGTTTACCTGCTGAAGCACCTAGAGAGTGTACCTGGTTTACCTGCTGAAGCACCTAGAGAGTGTACCTGGTTTACCTGCTGAAGCACCTAGAGAGTGTACCTGGTTTACCTGCTGAAGCACCTAGCGAGTGTACCTGGTTTACCTGCTGAAGCACCTAGAGAATGTACCTGGTTTACCTGCTGAAGCACCTAGAGAGTGTACCTGGTTTACCTGCTGAAGCACCTAGAGAGTGTACCTTGTTTACCTGCTGAAGCACCTAGAGAGTGTACCTGGTTTACCTGCTGAAGCACCTAGAGAGTGTACCTGGTTTACCTGCTGAAGCACCTAGAGAGTGTACCTGGTTTACCTGCTGAAGCACCTAGAGACTGTACCTGGTTTACCTGCTGAAGCACCTAGAGACTGTACCTGGTTTACCTGCTGAAGCACCTAGAGAGTGTACCTGGTTTACCTGCTGAAGCACCTAGAGACTGTACCTGGTTTACCTGCTGAAGCACCTAGAGAGTGTACCTGGTTTACCTGCTGAAGCACCTAGAGAGTGTACCTGGTTTACCTGCTGAAGCACCTAGAGAAACGCGTGTAAAAGGAATTTTAATTTCCGACACGTTTTTGTCTTCGCAGGAAATTTCTACAGTCTGGAAAGATACTTAAAAGATGTTTACGAGGGTTAATACCCCCGTTGCCCGGAACTAGGCCAGGCTCACGGTGGATCAAGGCCTAATCAAGCATACAGTTACTGTTGGCCGCATGCAGTCCAGCGGTCGAACCACAGCCCGGTTGGTCAGGAACTGATCTGACAAACTTATCAAGCTTTCTCTTAGGGACGCCCCACTGGCACGGATGGAGGGCGTTGAAAAGTCGGGGACCTCTAACAGTCATCTAGGTCTCTCGTAGTTTACATGTCGCGCTCCTGATTTTTAATAATAATTATAATAATAATAATAATTATATATCTTTATTTCTACAAACACATGGGAATGGTATACAGACCTAGCTGACATCAATGACATACTACTATTTAGAAAGCCCCTTGTTATGCAAATTAGGTAAATTTTGTCCAAGGATGCGACCCACACCAGTCGACTAACACCCAGGTACCCATTTTACTGATGTGTGAATAGGGGAAACAAGTGTAAGGAAATAAGCCCAATGTTTCCACCTTTGCAGGAAATCGAACCCGGACTCTCAGCGTGTGAAGCGAGAGCTTTACCTACCAGGCCACTAGCCACCTTATAGTTCTCTGCACCGTCTTCCAAATTTCTTGTGTACATACAGTATATCAGTGTACAGTCCCTCCAGGGTTTTCCAGGTGTACATAACCATGTACCTTTCTCGTTCATGTTGGAAAGAATACGACTGAAGGGACTTCAAACGTTACCAATAGTTTAGATGTTTGATTGAATGTATATTTGGCAGTGAAGGTTCCCTGAATGTTTTCCATCTCTGTAATATCGCCTGCCTTGAAGTGGGCCGTTAGTATAGAGCAGTATTCCATCCTGGAGAGAACACGTGACTTACAGACTATCATCACTGATTCAGCACCCCTTGTCTTGAAAGTTCTAGTTATCCATTCAATGATTTTTCTTTTTCGGCGGTAACAATAGGATCATTGCTGTGATCCTTGAATCATCACTCTCAAGTCACACACATGGAACCTTCGCTCTGTTGACTGATCCGAGTTTATCATCCACTCCGTCCCAGTTTCTTTTCCTTCTTTCACAGCGCAGCAACTGAAACTTGTCCTTACTGAACATCATATTATTGTGTGAGGTCCACTAGAGAATTTTATTTATATCCTGTTGAAGACTCGAATGCATAGGTGACTAAATGCTGAAACAGCAGAAACAGTGACGTGGTAAAGATATTACAATCAATCCATCAGCATTAAATGAGTTGTTTTGAAATGGTCAGTCCCTCAGATATAACGTATGTTTAGCTTCATAGTCCTGAAGAGTGTTCAAGACTATGAAGCTGAACAGCTCTCATGGCTTAAAGAGCAATGCTCTTCCTGCCGAATAAGGCCAGCGAAAATCTGTGTATGTAGTAATTTCGCAAAATCATTCTGAACCTAACGAAAAAACTGTTTCATTGTGTTTGTTTATTAAATTATTGTAAATTTATCTAAAATATATTTAGTTGGATTAGGCTAAATTAAATTGCACTTGTTATAATAAGGTTAGGTAAGTTTTCTAAGGCTCTTTTGGTACAAAATTATTAATTTTTACATTAACGTAAATGAAAAAATATATTTTTAAACGTATTAGAGAAAATTTTAGAAAGGACTTAATTTTAAATGAGTTCTTGCTAATTGACTGACTACCTACCTACATCATCATAAAAAGTCAGGTCTTGTTGGGAGTGGCAGCGAGGTGTAGCCTGGTCCTTATAATACCTTCCTGTTAACCTTTTATTTTTGTAGTTCCTTGATAATGTGAAGTCACGAAAGCGCATGGAATTTCACTATTTTTCCACAATGGTTGTTCAGCATATATATATATATATATATAACACTGCGACTAGCCAATGACTCGAACCTATGTTGTTTTGGCCAGCCTCATGGTGAGCGAAAACCACATTACACTAACCCACAGGATCACCAAATCCTACAAGAATCGCGCACCCAGCAGAGCTAGATGTTTTACCGTGATCCGAGGACATACGATGGTGTGGGGCCTCTGAGCTAATTTCATTCTACTCCCCGTTTGGTGTACTAGCCTCAACGAGTAGTATTTTACATTATTGTAATAACTAACAAGTTATATTGGCTAGTCGCAGTGCTATTGATTAATACCACTTGCTCGTGGTTACAATAATATAAAATACTGCTCGTTGAGGCTAGTACACCAAACCGGGAGTAGAATGAAATTAGCTCAGAGGCGCCCACACCACAGTATTTCCTCGGATCACGGTAAAACACCTAGCTCTGCTGGGTGCGTGATTTTTGTAGGATTTGGTGGTCCTGTGAGTTAGAGCGTCATGTGATTTTCGCTCACCATGAGGCTAGTCGCATTGTTATTGATCAATACCACATGTTCGTGGTTACAATATATATATATATACATACATATTTTTTTTATTATCACACTGGCCGATTCCCACCAAGGCAGGGTGGCCCGAAAAAGAAAAACTTTCACCATCATTCACTCCATCACTGTCTTGCCAGAAGGGTGCTTTACACAACAGTTTTTAAACTGCAACATTAACACCCCTCCTTCTGGCCGCTATTGAAGTGGAAGTTGTTGTATTAATGTTAAGCTTACTGGAAATTTGCATGTTATTGGCTGGTAATGTTGCAACTCCCCACAGGTCTGTTGTATACGTAAATTGAAAGTGTTACACACACAAACACACACACACACACACACACACACACACACACACACACACACACACACACACACACACACACACACACACACACAGGATCCATACATAGCTTTAAGCAGAGGTATGATAAAGCTCACGGTTCAGGGAGAGTGACCTAGTAGCGACCAGTGAAGAGACGGGGCCAGGAGCTTGGACTCAATCCCTGCAACCTCAACTAGGTGAGTACAACTAGGTGATTACACACACACCACTCGCGCGCGATTGGTCTTCTCTGTCTTGTGGAGGTCATCACTTTCGCAATGGAGGTCCTGCAACCCTTGTGAATGATATTGTCACCTGTAGCATACCTGGAGCATTCCTGCAGTGCCCCTGAAGCGCACCTCTACCACTCAAGTAGCATGATATTGATGCAACAACTCCTGAAGTAACAATGGCGCTTGTTTTCTCTTTTCCAATCAATCTCATCAAAAATTATACTTCAGTTCTGCGTAAATTTATTTTTTTGAAAGGAAAGATATTTCTTACTTTTTGACTCGATAACACATTATAAATAAAAGCGTTTGACAACACGGTATCAGAGGGAAATAAATTGAAATTTGCTCCGGGAATTTTCCGATTATCTGCAGACAATAAGGAAAATTCTTACATTAGAGCAGCGGACAGAAACTCAGTCATGCGCAAAACGCATCGACATTGTTTACATTCATCCAGCAGTGACGGTGCACTGAATCAAAGCCTCAACATTGCTTTAGTAATAAAAATGAAATTTCGTACACTGTCCTTGTTATTTCCCACTCGTCATTATTTTGCATTTGATTTTGATCCTGATTCCTATGGGGAGATATGTCAGAAATACCAGGGACGGAAACCCGCCAATGGAAGGTAACGATTCTCCAGCTTGTTGAAATTCCTTGTGTTTATCTAATTCACTTTATAAGTATAAATTCGGACTCTGTCTCATGTCAGTACTTTATTGTCAGTGTGTGTGTGTGTGTGTGTGTGTGTGTGTGTACTCACCTATTTGTACTCACCTATTTGTGGTTGCAGGGGTCGAGTCCTAGCTCCTGGCCCCGCCTCTTCACCGGTTGCTACTAGGCCCTCTCTCTCCCCGCTCCATGAGCTTTATCAAACCTCGTCTTAAAACTGTGTATGGTTCCTGCCTCCACTACGTCATTTTCTAGGCTATTCCACTGCCTTACAACTCTATGACTGAAGAAATACTTCCTACTATCTCTCTGACTCATTTGTGTCTTCAACTTCCAATTGTGGCCTCTTGTTTCTGTGTCCCCTCCCTGGAACATCCTGTCTTTGTCCACCTTGTCTATTCCACGCAGTATTTTATATGTCGTTATCATGTCTCCCCTGACCCTCCTGTCCTCCAGTGTGGTCAGGCCGATTTCCCTTAATCTTTCCTCATAGGACATTCCCCTTAGCTCTGGAACTAACCTTGTCGCAAACCTTTGTACTTTCTCTAGTTTCTTGACGTGCTTTATCAAGTGCGGGTTCCAAACAGGTGCTGCATACTCCAGTATGGGCCTGACATACACGGTGTACAGTGTCTTGAATGATTCCTTACTAAGGTATCGGAATGCTGTTCTCAGGTTTGCCAGGCGCCCATATGCTGCAGCATTTATCTGATTGATGTGTGCTTCCGGAGACATGCTCGGTGTTATACTCACCCCAAGATCTTTCTCCTTGAGTGAGGTTTGCAGTCTTTGGCCACCTAGCCTATACTCTGTCTGTGGTCTTATGTGCCCCTCCCCCATCTTCATGACTTTGCATTTGGCAGGATTAAATTCGAGAAGCCATTTGCTGGACCAGGTGTCCAGTCTGTCCAGGTCTCTTTGAAGTCCTGCCTGGTCCTCATCAGATTTAATTCTCCTCATTAACTTCACATCATCTGCAAACAGGGACACTTCTGAGTCTAACCCTTCCGTCATGTCGTTCACATATACCAAAAATAGCACTGGTCCTAGGACCGACCCCTGTGGGACCCCGCTCGTCACAGGTGCCCACTGTGATACATCATTACGTACCATGACTCGTTGTTGCCTCCCTGTCAGGTATTCTCTGATCCATTGCAGTGCCCTTCCTGTTATATGCGCCTGGTGCTCTAGCTTCTGCACTAATCTCTTGTGAGGAACTGTGTCAAAGGCCTTCTTGCAGTCCAAGAAGATGCAATCAACCCACCCCTCTCTCTCTTGTCTTACTTCTGTTATTTTATCATAAAACTCCAGAAGGTTTGTGACACAGGATTTGCCTTCCGTGAATCCGTGCTGGTTGGCATTTATACTCCTGTTCCGTTCCAGGTGCTCCACCACTCTCCTCCTGATAATCTTCTCCATAATTTTGCATACTATACACGTCAATGACACAGGTCTATAGTTTAGTGCCTCTTTTCTATCTCCTTTTTTAAAAATGGGAACTACATTTGCCGTCTTCCATACCTCAGGTAGTTGCCCAGTTTCCAGGGATGTGTTGAAGATTGTGGTAAATGGCACGCACAATATATCTGCTCCCTCTCTAAGGACCCACGGGGAGATGTTGTCTGGTCCCATTGCCTTTGAGGTATCGATGTCCCTTAGCAGTTTCTTCACCTCTTCCTCATCTGTATGTATGTCGTCCAACACTTGTTGGTGTATTCCTTGCTGGTGTCCCCGTCTGGTCTGTCCCCCCAGAGTCCTTCCTGTCTCTACTGTAAATACTTCCTTAAATCTCTTGTTTAGCTCCTCACATACCTCTTGATCGTTTCTTGTGAGTTCTCCACCTTCTTTCCTCAGCCTTATCACCTGGTCCTTGACTGTTGTCTTCCTCCTAATGTGGCTATACAGCAGTTTCGGGTCAGATTTGACTTTCGATGCTATGTCGTTTTCATACTGTCGCTGGGCCTCCCTCCTTATCTGTGCATACTCGTTTCTGGCTCTTCTACTAATCTCCTTGTTTTCCTGGGTCCTATGCCTCCTGTACCTTTTCCATTCTCTGTTGCACTTAGTTTTTGCCTCCCTACACCTTCGGGTAAACCAAGGACTCGTTTTGGTCTTCCTATTATTTCCGTTTCCCTTGGGAACAAAACTTTCCTCTGCCTCCTTGCACTTTGCCACATATTCCATCATCTCGTTTACTGATTTTCCTACCATTTCTCTGTCCCACTGAACCTCCTGCAGGAAGTTTCTCATACCTGTGTAGTCCCCCCTTTTATAGTTTGGCCTGTCCCCTTCAGTTCCTGTTACCTTCTCCACTTGTAACTCTACTATATAGTCAAAACTCAGAACCACATGATCGCTAGCTCCAAGGGGCCTCTCATAAGTGATGTCCTCAATGTCTGAACTGCTCAGGGTGAACACAAGATCCAGTCTTGCTGGCTCATCCTCCCCTCTCTCTCTGGTTGTGTCCCTGACATGTTGATGCATGAGGTTTTCAAGTACCACATCCATCATCTTGGCTCTCCATGTTTCGGGACCCCCATGTGGCTCCAGGTTTTCCCAGTCGATCTCCCTGTGGTTGAAATCGCCCATTACCAGTAACTTTGCTCTGCTCGAGTGAGCTCTTCTTGCCACCTCAGCCAGTGTGTCCACCATCACCCTGTTGTTTTCTTCGTACTCTTCTCTTGGCCTCCTGCAGTTCTGTGGTGGGTTATACATCACTCCAATGACTACTTTATGTTCTCCGGACTGAATTGTACCTACAATGTAGTCTCTTTCTCCAATCATGTCCATGCCTTCCATTTCCTCAAATCCCCATCGGTGTTTTATGAGCAGTGCAACCCCTCCTCCCCCTCTACTCCTTCTATCTTTCCTCAGGATCTGATATCCTGTTGGGAAGATTGTGTCTGTTATTGTCTCAGCGAGTTTTGTTTCTGTGACTGCTATGATGTCTGGGGATTTTTCACTGATTCTTTCATTCCACTCCTCATGTTTATTCATTATTCCATCCGCGTTTGTGTACCAAACCTTTAGCTTCTTTTCTATCATTGTGGTCATGCCAGAATATTGGGGTTGGGGGAGCGAGAGCCTTGGTGGGGGCCTATATGGGGCTGTGGTGTAGGTGGGGTTTGTGTTGATGGGGGTGGGGTCAGAATGCCCATAAGGGACAGCTGTTGGGGTGAGGTTTGTGATATGGGGATTGGTGGCAGAGGGAACAGTGAGTGGGTTGTAGTATAGGTTGCTCAGTTGCGTTGGGAATGTCGCGGGTGGAGTCTTTTGGTGGGAGATTCTGTGGGGTGTGTTTGCCCTTCCTCCTGTGTCTGGGTCCTGCTGTGTGTGTGTGTGTGTGTGTGTGTGTACTCACCTAGCTGTGGTTGTAGGGGTCGATTCACAGCTCTTGGCCCCCGCATCTACACTGGTCGCTACTAGGTCACTCTTTCTGCTCCATGAGCTTTATCATACCTCTTCTTAAAGCTATATGTGGATCCTACCTCCACTATATCACTTGCCAAACTATTCCACTTCCTGACAACCCAAGGTATTATGACTCAGTCTTCATTGACTGTAATGTATATCGTTGGGAGAGTGAAAAGACACGTAACAAAGAGCATACATTATTTTACCCCTTATGCTGCTCAGGACAGGTTTTGAGCCACGTGGCAAGTGGGTATCAAGGTCACTTGTGAGCTATGTGTCCCAGTCATCGATAGCCGCGGTAGAGTTATACTGTCCATTCCCTTGAAATTATATATCGTGCCGTGAGTGATTAACAGTTCCATTGATTATGTAGCTGCAAGTATATCTTCTAATTAACCAAAGACCATTTTCTTAATAAAAGAGTTGGATAATTAAGCACAAAATGTCGTTATAATTTCTTTGTTATTTACTGCAGTAATTTAGAAGGTCGAGGTCACCAGCGATCTCACTCGTAGTAACTTTGTTTATAACTGTGTTGCATATATAAAAAGATCTCTGCCACAACTTTATTAAAAACTGTGCTCTATGCATATTAAATACGTTAAACTGTCTCAACAATATATCATAGATATACTGTATAAATAAAAATAGTGACACCTATATAGAATTCGATCACATCTGAGCGCTCGAGGCAGTGTTGGATTTAAATTTCTTTGAAATGACAAAATAGTTGACTGCATCAAGGAAGTAATAAGCAGCCGAACGCCCCACCAAATTTAAAGTTTGTCCAACGCATGGAATAAATCTTGCATTTTTTTTCGATGGTTTTTTGCTGCATGCCGTTGTGCCTGCCAGCCATGTTGGCAGCATTGTAGCAAGACTGACCTCGGCATTTTCTAAAGTTAATTTCATGCTCAGAAGTGAGATGTTCAACACTAAATCAGCCATGTTTT
>NW_027200689.1:0-17949 GCF_038502225.1 Cherax quadricarinatus
GAAAAGTGTTGCAGAAACTGAATAAACAACCCTATGCCAAAATACAGTTAGATATAGCTGGGTTTTTCCACAATTCTGGTAAACAGACATATGACCTAGCCAGAATCACTGTTGGTCTAGGAAACAGGAAAAAGACAGTAGAAACTGTGGTAGTAGATGGTTTGCCTAAGTCTGTGCAGATCCAGGGATTAAAAGAAACAGTTGCAGCACTGAAAGCAGCTAAGGTCAAGTTAGCCTGTCCTGACATACAGACGGACACAATTAGTCCAATTGATTTAATCATTGGAAGTGATTATTATCACTGTTTTGTGCAAAATATAGTAAGTAAACATGATGTTCACTTGCTGAAAACAGCAGGAGGCCACATGATATGTGGTCCCATTCCCTCTCAAAGTGGGAAAGAAGCTGATTTTGATTCAGTGGAAAATGTACTAGTTACGAGAATAACCACTGATCATGTACCACAGCAAAAATTATCATTACTGGAAGAAATGAATGAACCAGTTGATAAGTTGTGGGATTTAGATGCGATAGGTATTGATGTAAATAAACCAAGCCCACAAGAGTCTCAGACTTATAGCCAATATTTTGACACTGTCAAGTATAAAGATGGACAGTATTGGGTTAGGTTACCATGGAAATTAAATCCACCACATCTGCCTAGCAATTATCGCATGGCTTTCGGACAAATGAAAGCACAAATACATGAGCTCAGGAAGAATCCAGAGCTACTGACTGTCTATGATAATATCATACAAGAACAGTTGGACAATAAATTCATTGAGGAAATAGTCGAAGATAAGTTGAAGACAGAAGCTCATTATCTCCCGCACCATGGAGTCAAAAGATTCTGAAACTACTTCACTACGTGTTGTATATAATTGCAGCGCACGTGCAAATAAAGATGTAGCAAGTCTTAATGATTGTCTTATGACCGGACCCTCACTAACTGAGAAGCTTGGAGACGTGCTTATGAAATTTCGCACAAACCGGCTGATATATTCTTGTGGCCTGAAAATCCACATGACCTTCAAAGTCCTGTGAAAACTTATCGTTTCAAGTCAGTATTGTTTGGTGCAACATCCTCTCCATTCTTACTAGAAGCTACTCTAAATACTCATTTGAAGAAATCTGAAAGTCCCTTCAAAGAAATCTTAAAGAAAAGTTTCTATGTGAACAATCTTCAAGGTACTGTGAATAAAGAGGAGGATTTGAAATCCTTATACAGAGAAGCTAACAAGGAGATGAAAGAAGCAAATATGCCTCTAAGGATGTGGAATACAAATTCAAAGCAATTAAGGGAACTTATCATAAGAACATAAGAACATAAGAAAGGAGGAACACTGCAGGAGGCCTGCTGGCCCATACTAGGCAGATCCTTTACAATTCATCCCACTAACAAAACATTTGCCCAACCCAATTTTCAATGCCACCCAAGAAATAAGCTCTGATGTGAAAGTCCCACTCAAATCCAACCCCTCCCACTCATGTACTTATCAAACCTAGATTTGAAACTACCCAAAGTCCCAGCCTCAATAACCCAACTAGGTAGACTGTTCCACTCATCAACTACCCTATTTCCAAACCAATACTTTCCTATGTCCTTTCTAAATCTAAACTTATCTAATTTAAATCCATTACTGCGGGTTCTCTCTTGGAGAGACATCCTCAAGACCTTATTAATATCCCCTTTATTAATACCTATCTTCCACTTATACACTTCGATCAGGTCTCCCCTCATTCTTCGTCTAACAAGTGAATGTAACTTGAGAATCTTCAATCTTTCTTCATAAGGAAGATTTCTAATGCTATGTATTAATTTAGTCATCCTACGCTGAATGTTTTCTAACGAATTTATGTCCATTTTGTAATACGGAGACCAGAACTGAGCTGCATAATCTAGGTGAGGCCTTACTAATGATGTATAAAGCTGCAGTATGACCTCTGGACTTCTGTTGCTTACACTTCTTGATATAAATCCCAGTAATCTATTTGCCTTATTACGTACGCTTAGGCATTGCTGTCTTGGTTTAAGGTTGCTGCTCACCATAACCCCCAAGTCCTTTTCGCAATCTGTATGGCTAAGTTCTACATCATTTAACTTATAAGTACTAGGGTTATGGGCACTCCCAAGCTTCAGAACCTTGCATTTATCTACATTGAACTGCATCTGCCACTTTTCTGACCAAGAATAGAGTTTGTTTAAATCCTCCTGAAGTTCCATAACATCTACGTTTGAATCAATTATCCTACCTATCTTTGTGTCATCGGCGAATTTGCTCATATCACTAGTAATTCCCTCATCAAGATCATTGATATATATATTATAAACAACAACGGGCCCAAGACTGATCCCTGTGGAACGCCACTTGTTACAGATCCCCACTCGGATTTAACCCCATTTATGGACACTCTCTGCTTCCTGTCAGTGAGCCATGACTCGATCCACGAGAGCACTTTTCCCCCAATACCATGAGCTGCCACTTTCTTTAACAGTCTATGGTGCGGAACTCTATCAAAAGCCTTACTAAAATCTAAGTAAATAATATCAAATTCTTTATTGTGGTCAACAGCCTCAAAAGCTTTACTGAAGAAAGTTAATAAATTAGTTAGACAAGACCGGCCTCTTGTGAATCCATTCTGAGTATCATTAATCAAGCTATGCTTATCGAGATGGCTTCTTATAATCTCAGCTATAATTGACTCTAGTAATTTGCCTACAATTGAGGTCAGGCTTATTGGGCGGTAATTTGACGGTAACGACTTGTCCCCTGTTTTAAAAATAGGAGTTACATTAGCCATCTTCCACATATCAGACACTACACCTGTTTGAAGAGATAAATTAAAAATATTAGTTAATGGTTCACAGAGTTCCATTTTGCATTCCTTAAGAACCCTTGAAAAAACCTCATCAGGACCCGGCGACTTATTTTGCTTCAGTCTATCTGCTTCACAACCATCTCACTAGTGACTGTGATGTTACATAATTTATCTTCTTCTAGCCCACTGTAAAAATTAATTACTGGAATATTGTTAGTGTCTTCCTGTGTAAAAACTGAGAGAAAATAATTATTTAAAATCAAGCACATTTCATTCTCTTTGTCAGTAAGGTGCCCATAGTTATTTTTAAGGGGACCTATCTTATCTCTAACTTTTGTTCTATAGACCTGGAAAAAACTTTTTGGGTTTTAGAATCCCAAGCAACTTTAATTTCATAGTCCCTTTTAGCTTTTCTTATCCCCTTTTTAATGTCCCTCTTAATGTCAATATACTGATTCATAAGATGACCCTCACCTCTTTTGATACGCCTATAAATTCCTTTCTTATGCCCTAGTAGATATTTGAGCCTATTATTCATCCATTTTGGGTCATTTCTATTTGATCTAATTTCTTTATATGGGATAAACGCTCTTTGAGCAGCATGTATAGTGTTCAGAAAACTGTCATATTAATAGCTCTCTTCGTTACCCCAGTCAACAGATGATAAGTGTTCTCTAAGCCCATCGTAATCTGCTAAGCGAAAATCTGGGACTGTTACTGAGTTATCGCTACTATCGTACTTCCATTCAATGCTAAATGTAATTGATTTGTGGTCGCTAGCACCCAGTTCCTCTGAAATTTCTAAATTATTAACAAGGGATTCATTGTTTGCCATAACTAAGTCAAGCAGGTTATTTCCCCTTGTAGGTTCTGTCACAAACTGCTTCAAAAAACAATCCTGAAATACTTCTAAGTCGTATGATTCTAAATTCCCAGTCAAGAAATTCCAATCAACATGACTAAAGTTAAAGTCTCCTAGAATTACTACATTATCGTGCCTTGTGGCCTTAACAATTTCCTCCCATGGTAGTTTCCCTTGGTCCCTATCTAAGTTTGGGGGACGGTATATCACTCCTAAAATCAGTTTTTCATGCCCCTCTGAAAATTCTATCCAAACAGACTCTGTATGTGTTACTTCAGACTTAATACCCGTTTTTATGCAACAGTTCAAGCGATCTCAGACATACAATGCCATCCCACCCCCCTCCCAATACTTCTATCTTCTTGGAACAATTTAAAACCCTGAATATGACATTCCGCAGGCATGTCCCGACTTTTTGAATTAAACCACGTCTCAGTTAAGGCAAATACATCAATGTTACCTACACTAGCAACTAATCTCAACTCGTCCATCTTATTCCTAGCACTACGGCAATTAGCATAATAAACATTGAAAGACTCTCCTTTCTCTTTACCCTTCCTGCTCATTTCTATTTTTCTACTGAACCTATTACTGTCCTTATCACCCAAGGTCCCTGGCTTTTCGATATCTATCTCGTTCTTATTATAACTAGTTCCCCTAGAACTCGTAATATTACTACACTGGGACTTCACTGTTTTCCTGCCAAAACCCATACCACTAACTATTCCTAGTTTAAAGTCCTAACTGCTCCCTCCACTGCAGTTGCCAGTGCTCCCACCCCACACCTAGATAAGTGAACCCCATCCCTAGCATACATGTCATTTCTGCCATAGAAGAGGTCCCAGTTGTCAATGAATGTTACCGCATTTTCCTTACAGTATTTGTCCAGCCAGCAATTGACACCAATTGCCCTGGACAACCATTCATTTCCAACTCCCCTCCTTGGCAAAATACCACATATGAGAGGGTTCCCACCCTTACTTCTAATTATTTCTATTGCTGACCTATACCTGCTAATCAGGTCCTCACTCCTACGTCTGCCAACATCGTTGCCTCCAGCACTGAGACAGATAATAGGATTGCTCCCATTACCTCTCATGATGTCATCCAGACGGCTAACAATATCCTCCATCCCAGCCCCAGGAAAGCAAACTCTCTGTCTCCTACTCCTGTCCTTCAAGCAGAACGCCCTATCCATATACCTAACTTGGCTATCCCCAACAACAACAATATTCGTACCTTCCTTAATGTCTTTCGTCGTGACGTTCCCAGTAGTCGACTCACATTCGTCGGGTAGCACTGAGAATGTATTGGATGTTTCCACAACAGTTTCCACGGCAGTCTCTTTCTTCTTCATCGTTTCTACCTTTCCATTCGTCTTCTTGATCGTCAACTTCTTTCCCTGCTGTCCAGCCACTGACCAGTTTCCCTTCTTGACCTGAGGACTCAAAACAGGAGGACTACTCCGAATCTTTTTGTTTTCCTCGGTCAGTCGCCGAATTTCCATATTCGCCAACCTCAATTCTTCCTTAAGCTGTTGGTAAAAGAAGATTTCCCTGAAGCTGAAATTCCTAATTGCAACAATATGCTGGGACTTAATTGGAACACACAGGAAGATACTTTGAGTCTCAAAAGGATAAACAATAAATCATGCAGTACACTCACTAAACGTAGTTTAGGGTAAAATACTTACGCAAGATGCATGGAAACTCAAAATTGGATGGGATGAGAACTTGCCTCTCGAAATGAGTCAAGCATGGGATGAAATATCCAGGGAGTTTAAGCAACTTCATCAAATTTAATTTCCCAGGCAAATAGGTCAGGAGGGAAACAAGTACACATTACATGTGTTCTGTGATGCGTCAACCAGAGGTTATGGCGCTGTAGCTTACATGAGTAATGCTGAAGGAAGTACACTAATTACTTCAAAGGCCAGCACTCTATGTAGGTACAAAATTAGCTGTCTATCTCAACAAAGTACTTGATCATCTCACTATTGAAAAAACCGGGATCTGGAGTGATAATGAAGCAGTTCTCCAGTGGTTAAGAAATAATAAGAGTAAGTTGGTCTATGTACAGAACAGAGTAACAGAAATAAAAGAGGTGCAGAGAGATTATCTCTTTCTCCACGTCTTTACCCAAAAGAATCCAGCTGACATGTTGTCACGTGGTGTCCCACTCAAGAAATTTGTGGATAATAAATTATGGCTCCACGGACCGAACTGGCTCTCTAATGAAAATAACTGGCCTCAGCAAAAAGCTCACATTATGCCAGAAGAAACGGTCTGCTTGAACACAGCAGAAATAAGTTGTGTAAATACTGCAGACACGACAGAAATAGTCATTGATGGATCTAAATGCTCATCTTTGGGTAAACTCTTAAGAGTTACAGCTCTTGTCTTTAAATTCATTAAAGGAATAAAACCTGATTATGAATGTCTTGAACCCATTAAATACTGGGTGAAACTAATACAGAAAAATGTTTTCTCTACAGAATATAAATTTCTGGAAACACAAGATAAATCCCCAAAGAAACCTGTCATGATTAATTCTTTAGGACTTTATCTCGACTCAGAAAAGATTATAATATGTCAAGGAAGAATTCATAATTCTTCACTACCTAAAGAAGCCATACATCCAATATTGATCCCCAAGAATCATTGGCTAACAAAACTGATTGTGCAAAACGCCCACAGTAACGTGTTACATGGTGGGGTAGCTGACACACTTTGTCATATGCGACAATCCTACTGGATACCTCAAGGTCGACAAAGTGTGAAAAAGCAAATAAAGGACTGTATTACTTGTCACTACGATATGCGAGTATGTCAGTATCCAGGTCCACCTCCATATCCCTCTGAAAGAGTTTGTCATATCACTCCATCTGAGGTGACAGGTGTAGATTACACTGGACCAATAATTTTAACCAAAACAGTTGACAAAGTTCCCATCAAGGTGTACATCTGTTTGTTCACTTGTGCTACAACTAGAGCAGTACATCTAGAAGTAGCCACTGACATGTCTGCTGAAACCTTTGTCAAATTATTCAGACGGTTTGCAGCCAGAAGGGCATGTCCCAGACTGATGATTTCAGATAATGCAACGAACTTTGTTGCTGGTGCTGCTTATATAAGCAAGACCTTTGATCAACCAGAAGTACAACAGATGCTGAATCAACGCAGTTGTCGTTGGAGATACATTCCTCCTAAATCTCCATGGCACGGCGGATTTTATGAAAGAATGATCGGCATTGTAAAACGTTGTTTAAGGAAGACTCTTCATCGTCAAAGAATCGACTTAGAAGAATTCCGTGCAGTTGTGATTGAAATAGAAAATAGTCAACAACAGACCTCTAACTTATGTCACCGATGATCTGGATAATTTAGAAGTGTTAAGTCCATCTCATTTACTCCATGGCAGAAGGCTCGAACCTGTTCCTCCCATGAATGATAAAGAAATCATAGAGGATCCTACTTATTTCGAACCTGAGCAACTCAGACGTAAATTCAAACACCTTAATAAAGTGATTGAATGTTGGGAGAAAATTTGGCGAGAAGACTATCTCACCTCATTGAGAGAACACTTCTATGGAGCTGGTGTTCCTGAAAATCATAAGTCCTTAAGACCTGGTGACATAGTGATTAATGACAATGATGGTCCGAGGTCCCAATGGCCACTCTGAAAAATTGTGACCATATATCCTGATGCAAATGGAATCATCAGGACAGTTGATGTTTTAAGCCAAGGTGTAGTGAATAAGAGGACAATAAATAAACTGGTGCCGTTAGAATTACAGTGTTGAAAACAAAATCAGCGATTCTACAGAAACCACACAGACTAAATCTGTTCAGAAAAGACAAGCAGCAGTGGTGGCGAGTGAGAAAATCAAATTAATGTTAAGTGATGAATAGTTCACCTGCAGCGAACCTCCGCCGCCCCCCAGTGTGGAGAAATTTTCTCCAGGAAGGGGGTATCAGCCCCCTTCAGCCCTGAGGGGCCCAGCCCTCTCAGAAGGGGCAAATATTTTGTTTACTGCTACAGTGAGTAATTGATCCCAGATGCAGTACCAGTATGTGACGTGACCGACGCTCCTTGCAGTGTTGCAAAGTGTAGTTTAATAAGAGACAGTCCATCTCTTACCTTAGCAGGACAATTAAGGAAAATCCTGCTCCCACTTTATTACAATGGTAGAGATAGTGTATATTGTTGTCTATGCTTAAGACAGCAAGAATCAAACATTCTGCTTTGCTTCATGGAGGAAGTGGCAAGGAAGTAAAAGTACTAGGTCAGCTTTTCCTTTGTGCTGGGGGCAGTAACGGCGTGGGGTGCTGTGGCGTCTTCAGATTACTTTTGACTCTACTGAGAGTGACACTGACGTCAGGATAACCAACAAAGAACGATCTGTGCGTTAGTGTGAACAAAGTGTCTCACAAAACACAATAAACACTTACAGAGAAGTGTGATCAGCTTCTTTAGTGATAAGATTGTGAACAATAAAGACAAATCTTGTGGAACATAGTGTACCAGTGTGCGTATTCCTAGACTATGGAAGACGTGGACATCCAAGGACACTTCAGCTTCTTTCAAGTCACCGATATCTTTCGAAGGTGTGAAGAACACCATAGCTCACGCTACAAGAGCAAGGTAGGTTGCGAATTTCTTGTACGGGGGACTGCGCAGTTCTTGAGTCACAAAGAGTTTGTAATCAACCTATAGTCGGCAGTAAGATGCAGACTTTTGAGTCCAAACAAGTAAGTTTGTCAGCAATCAGTGAATGAAATATGCTGACATAACACCCCGTAGGGGTAATTTATTGTTTACAAATTATAACTCATTTTAGACCGTTGAGGAATGCCTTCGACAGCATCTCAAGACATCGTCTGCAGGGGCGGATGTGCAGGCTATGAGCTGTCTTTCTAAGTTAAGTTTCCCTATATTTAAACTTAGCTGGTAATACCATTTCTCAACAATGGTAATCATTTTACTAAACATCACAGAAAAAAAATCACATTTTATATACTAAATTATCTGTACTGTGTGTGTGTGTGTGTGTGTGTGTGTGTGTGTGTGTGTGTGTGCGCGCGTGCGTGTGCGTGCATGTGTGTGTGTGTTTGTGTTTGTGTTTTCCTCACCGAGACGTGTTTGCGGGGATGAACACTAAGCTCCTGGTCCCGCCTCCTAGACAACTTTGGTAGGTATCAATATTGTATGCCCGGTTGGGCTTCTTGGTCTCTTCTCTTGAAACTGTGTTGAGTTTGCATCTACAACTTCCTCAGCCAGATCTCTTCACTTTTCATCATCTTTAGACTAAAATACTTTTGTACATCCCTAGAGCTCATCAGCGGCTTCAGCTTCCTACTGTGTTCTCTTCGTCTTGGTTCTTTGAATTCAGGCAATCTGCTTGTCTGAATCAGACTGATTCAGCCTGATTGTCAGATTCAGGCAATCTGGAAAGTACCTTGAGGCCGGTGAGGGGCTCTTGATCTAAGGAATTGAATCTATGCTTTCTTGACTCGATCCTGATTGCCTTCTATTCCCCCAGGCGCTGTATGACCTCTAAGGGTTTAGTTCCCTCCCCCCCCCCTCCTCCCTCCCTGTATATGTAATCTTCCCCAGTCCTCTTCTCCGTCAAGTTCGTCAGATTCTGATCCTTCACCCTCTCCTCGTAATACATTCTTCTCAGCTCTGATAATCTGGCTTCAGACTTTTTAAACTTTTAGTGCCGCGCGAGCCCTTACAGTATGTGGGTTCCATGCTCGGGAAGGGGCTGTGTACTCAATGATTGGCCTATGTTCTCTGTAGAATTCTGGGGGACTGACTATCCAGGCTTCTGAATGCTTATCTGAGGTTTGCTATTCATGCATATGCCAGTGACGTTATACAATTTATGAATAATTCTGGAAAAAGATTGGCATTATATTTACCCCATACTTCCTTTCCCTCATTTATGTTTGTAGTTTCTCTCCGGCTACGTTACATTTTGTGTTCGGTCTGCTCCCTCCCATCACCTCTATATCACATGTCCTTGCATTTGTTTGGATCGAACACCAGACTTAGTCTTCTGCACAGGTTCTGGACCAAAGTAAAGAACCTTGAACTAGGCAGAGCAAGGAAGAGGGGGGGGGGGTCAAATAATCATTTGGGAAGAAGGAGCACTAAACCTAGGAACACATCTAAATGTTAATATTTATGCGTGAAAACGTGGAAACGTGAATCACACACGTGTACAATACCACCTGGTTATTGATGGAACGACTATTGCTTAGTGATTTAAGATCCAACACCTATAGATGAATATACCTTGAAATGTCATTAATATTTATTTCAGACACAGTTATAACAAATGTACCTTTGTCATCTGAAATATTTACACGAATCGTCCCTAAAAGGATTAATACAGCCGTGATATGACAGGAAGTGACCGCCGCCGCCGCCGCCGCCGCCGCCACCACCACCACCACCACCACCACCACCACCACCGCTACTACTATTATTACTACTACTACTACTATTATTATTACTACTAATACTACTATTATTATTACTACTAATACTACTGCTATTATTACTACTAATACTACTATTATTACTAATACTAATATTATTACTAATACTACTACTATTATTACTGCTAATACTACTACTATTATTACTACTACTACTATTATTACTACTACTACTACTGTTATTACTGCTAATACTACTACTATTATTACTGCTAATACTACTACTATTATTACTGCTAATACTACTACTATTATTACTACTAATACTACTACTATTACTGCTATTATTATTACTACTACTACTAGCAGCATTGGCCAGTAGGCAAGACTGAGGTACTTAGGTTCGTAACTCCTGCCCTTAGCAATGTTCCCTGTGTGTCCTTGTGTGTATTAGTTTGATCAATTTCCTGGTGAGTCAAACTTAGCAATTATGATTGTGCTATTAATTGCACATATGTTCTTTTTTTCTATTTCTTGATGACTGGCAGTTATGACCTGATCGTCAAACTTTAACATGTGAGGAGATAAAAGTACATGTGTCTGCGTGTGTGTGTATGTGTGTGTGTGCGCGCGCGTGTGTGTGTGAGTGTGTGTGTGTGTGAGTGTGTGTGTGTGTGTGTGTGTGTGTGTGTGTGTGTGTGTGTGTGTGTGTGTGTGAGAGCGAGTGTGAGTTTGAGTGTGTGTGTGTGTGTGTGTGTGTGTGTGTGTGTGTGTGTGTGTGTGTGTGTGTGTGTGTGTGTGCGTGTGCGTGTGTTCACCTAATTGTGGTTGCAGGGGTCGATTCATAGCTCCTGGCTCCCGCCTCTTCACTGGTCGCTATTAGGTTACTCCCTGCTCCGTGAGCTTTATCATACCTCTTCTTAAAGCTATGTATAGATTCCTGCCTCCACCACCTCTCTTTCCAGACTATTCCGCTTCCTGACAACTCTGTGACTGAAGAAATACTTCTTAACATCTCTATAACTCATCTGAGTCTTCAGCTTCCAGTTGTGACCCCTAGTTGCTGTGTCTCATCTCTGCAACATCTTACCTCTGTCCACCTTGTCGATTCCTCTCAGTATTTTACATGTCGTTATCATATCCCTCCATCTCTCCTGTTCTCCAGTGTCGTCAGGTCAATTTTCCCTTAACCTCTCGTCGTAAGGCATGCCCCTTAGCTCCGGGAGTAGTCTCGTTACAAACCTGTGAGCTTTCTCTAATTTCCTGACGTGCTTGCCCAGGTGTGAGTTCCAAACTGGTGCTGGATACTCCAATATAGGCCTGACGTACACAGCATCTCAGTAAGGAGTCGTTCAGGACTCCTTACTGAGATGTCGGAAAGCTCTTCTTAGGTTTGCTAGTCTCCCATATGCTGCAGCCGTTATTTGATTGATGTGCGATTCAGGAGGTATGTTCGGTATTATGCTCACCCCAAGATCCTTTTCCTTGAGTAAGGCTTTTAGTCTTTGGCCTCCTAGGCTGTATCCTGTCTGCGGTCTTCTTGCCCTTCCACGATCTTCATGACTTTGCACCTGGCGGAGTTGAACTCCAGGGGTCACTTGCTGGGCCAGGCCTGTACCCTGTCCAGATCCGTTTGTAGTCCTGCCTGGTTCTCCTCCGATTGAATTCTCCTCTTTAACTTCACACTGTCTGCAAACGGACACACTTCTAAGTGTGGTCCTTCCGTCATGTTATTCACACGTGTGTGTGTGTGTACTCACTTAGTTGAGGTTGTGGGGGTCGAGTCCGAGCTCCTGGCCCCGCCTCTTCACTGATCGCTACTAGGTCACTCTCCCTGAGCCGTGAGCTTTATCATACCTCTGCTTAAAGCTATGTATGGATCCTGCCTCCACTACATCGCTTCCCAAACTATTCCACTTATTGACTACTATGTGACTGAAGAAATACTTCCTAACATCCCTGTGATTCATCTGTGTCTTCAACTTCCAACTGTGTCCCCTTGTTACTGTGTCCAATCTCTGGAACATCCTGTCTTTGTCCACCTTGTCAATTCCTCTCAGTATTTTGTATCTCGTTATGTCCCCCCTATCTCTCCTGCCCTCCAGTGTCGTCAGGTTGATTTCCCTTAACCTCTCCTCGTAGTACATATCTCTTAGCTCTGGGACTAGTCTTGTTGCAAACCTTTGCACTTTCTCTAGTTTCTTTACGTGCTTGGCTAGGTGTGGGTTCCAAACTGGTGCCGCATACTCCAATATGGGCCTAACGTACACTGTGTACAGGGTCCTGAACGATTCCTTATTAAGATGTCGGAATGCTGTTCTGAGGTTTGCTAGGCGCCCATATGCTGCAGCAGTTATTTGGTTGATGTGCGCTTCAGGAGATGTGCCTGGTGTTATACTCCCCCCAAGATCTTTTTCCTTGAGTGAGGTTTGTAGTCTCTGGCCCCCTAGAATGTACTCCGTCTGCGGTCTTGTTTGCCCTTCCCCAATCTTCATGACTTTGCACTTGGTGGGATTGAACTCCAGGAGCCAATTGCTGGACCAGGTCTGCAGCCTGTCCAGATCCCTTTGTAGTTCTGCCTGGTCTTCGATCGAGTGAATTCTTCTCATCAACTTCTGTGTTTGTGTGTGTGTGTGTGTGTGTGTGTGTGTGTGTGTGTGTGTGTGTGTGTGTGTGTGTGTGTGTGTGTTGTGTGTGCATATACTCACCTAATTGTGGTTGCAGGGGCCGAGACTCGGCTCCTGGCCCCGCCTCTTCACTGACCGCTACTGGGTCCTCCCTCTCCCTGCTCCATAAGCTTTATCATACCTCTTCTTAAAGCTGTGTATGGATCCTGCCTCTACCACCTCCCTTTCCCGACTATTCCACTTCCTCACAATTCTGTGACTGAAGAAATACTTCCTAACATCTCTCTAATTCATCTGAGTCTTCAGTTTCCAAATGTGACCCTGTGTTTTTGTGTCCCATCTCTGGAACATCCTGTCTCTGTCCACCTTGTCTATTCCACGCAGTATTTGTATGTCGTTATCATGTCTCCGCTGACCCTTCTGTCCTCTAGTGTCGTCAGACCGATTTCCCTTAATCTTTCTTCATAGGACATTCCCCTTAGCTCTGGAACCAGCCTTGTTGCAAACCTTTGCACTTTCTCTAATTTCTTGATGTGTTTGACCAGGTGTGGGTTCCAATCTGGTGCTGCGTACTCCAGTATTGGCCTGACATACACAGTGTATAAAGTCTTGAACGATTCCTTACTGAGGTTCCGGAACGCTATTCTCAGGTTTGCCAGGCGTCCATATGCTGCAGCACTTATCTGGTTAATGTGTACTTCTGGCGATGTACTCTGTATTATACTCACTCCTAGATTTTTCTCCTTGAGTGAGGTTTGCAGTCTTTGGCCTCCTAGCCTATAATCTGTCTGCGGTCTTATTTGCCCTTCTCCGGTCTTCATGACTTTGCATTTGGCGGGGTTAAATTCTAGGAGCCAGTTGCTGGACCACGCATCCAGCCTGTCCAGGTCTCTTCGTAGACCTGTCTGGTCCGCATGTGATTTAATTCTCCTCATTAACTTCACATCATCTGCAAACAGGGACACTTCTGAGTCTATCCCTTCCGTCATGTTCACATATACCAAGAATAGCACTGGATCCAGGACTGACCCCTGTGGGACCCCGCTCGTCACAGGCACGCACTATGATACCTCATCACGGGCCATGACTCGCTGTTGCCTCCCTGTTAGGTATGCTCTGATCCATTGCAGTGCCCTTCCTGTTATATGTGCCTGATCCTCTAGATTCTACGAACTGTGTCAAAGGCCTTCTTGCAGTCCAATAAAATGGAATCAACTCACCCTTCCCTCTCATTTCTTACCTCAGTTACCTTGTCATAAAACTAGTAGGTTTGTGACACAGGATTTGCCTTCCATGAATCCTTGCTGGCTGTCGTTTATAATCTTGTTCCACTCCAGGTGCTCCAGCACTCTCCTCCTGATATTCTTCGCCATGACTTTGCTTACTATACACGTCAGTGACACTGGTCTCTAGTGCTTCATTTCTGTCTCCTTTCTTAAAGATGGGGACTACACTTGCCTTCTTCCATACTTAAGGTAGTTGCCCAGTTTCAAGGGAAGTGTTGAAGATTTTGGTTAGTGGTACAGATAGTGTCTCTGCTCCCTCTCTAAGGACCCACGGAGAGATGTCCTGTCCCACCGCCTTTGAGCGGTGATAATAAGATGTATGATAATAAGATGTTATCTTCATTATAAAATAATAAGATATAACCTTTATATTATAATAATAAGGTAAAAGGACCCCAGTGGAAATAAGTCACTCTCTGACTTTTTGGGGTTATCCCAGATACTTTACACATATGCTGCAATGTATGATAATCTTTGAAACTGTATTTGTGTATACCTGAATAAACTTACTAAGGTCACTTAGCAGCTTCTTCACCTCCTCAGTTGTGTGTAATTCATCCAGCACTTGTTGGTATATCCCTTGTTGTGTGTGTGTGTGTGTGTGTGTGTGTGTGTGTGTGTGTGTGCGTGTGTGTGTGTGTGTGTGTGTGTACTCACCTGTCCAGGTCTCTTTGTAGACCTGTCTGGTCCGCGTCTGATTTAATTCTCCTCATTAACTTCACGTCATCTGCAAACAGGGACACTTCTGAGTCTATCCCTTCCGTCATGTCGTTCACATATACCAAGAATAGCACTGGTCCCAGGACTGACCCCTGTGGGACCCAGCTCATCACTGGCGCCCACTGAGATACCTCATCACGGACCATGACTCTCTGTTGCCTCTCTGTTAGGTATTCTCTGATCCATTGCAGTGCCCTTCCTGTTATACGTGTGTGTGTGTGTGTGTGTGTGTGTGTGTGTGTGTGTGTGTGTGTGTGTGTCTGTCTGTCTCTCTGTCTCTCTGTCTCTCTCTGTCTCTGTCTCTGTCTCTCTCTCTCTCTCTCTCTCTCTCTCTCTCTCTCTCTCTCTCTCTCTCTCTCTCTCTCTCTCTCTCTCTCTCTCTCTCTCTGCCTGCTTGCCTGCCTGCATTTAAAATATCTGACCAGATTTCTGTACCAACGTTTTCAACTTCTCCTTCTGTCTCCTGCACGCACCGGACTGTTATCAAAAGCAACTTGGGCAACTTCGGCTATGTATTACATTCGTTATTTTTTAACCCCATTCTCCTCAACACTGTAGCGTTTGCTTCATTTACACCCCCAACTATAAATATGTTAAATATAGGTAGTGACATCACTTACCTTTGTCTAAGACCTACTTGTACTAGAAATTAATCTCCCTCTTTTCTACGTATCTTAGCCTGAGCCTCGCTGTCCAAATATAAACTCTTAACATGCCATACCACCTAGACTTTACACTGGACACATCTGTCACATTGCTTCTCTATTCATCCAGTTATATGCCTTGTCTAAACCCATAAATGCTACGATAATTTCCTTACCTTATTCTAAGTCTTGTTCTTTTAAATACTTCATTGTAAACACTTGGTCCTCACATTCCTCCACCCTTTCTAAAAACCTCCTTGTTCATCTGCAGCTCTACTGTCTTACCCTTACCTCTTTAAATAATAAATATTATACACTTTGCCTGGTATACTCAAAAGGCTGATTTCTTTATAATTCTTAGACTTTTATCCCCTCTTTCCCTTATACAAGGGAACTATGCATTCTCTCTGCCATTTCCTAGGATCCTCCGAATCAAAAAGTTACTCTGCAACTTTTTTGATGGCTGTACGATGCAAATTAAGTTCAAAAACAATTTTTCCAACACATTCACACTTTACGCGGGAGTACCCCTATTCTGTACAACCTTTACACAAACGACATACCAGACCCTGAACACCAAAACACACACTAGCATTTGTAGGTGACATCACACAACTCACCCCACACGAAACTTGCAGATACCTATTACTCACAACACAACGCGAGGTCGACAGGATTAGTGCCTAGGAGATAATTTGGCATATTAAAATTAACGTCATTTAGTCCAAAATAGCATACTTCTTCCCAAAAGGATGCTAATCAATGCCTGTTGAACTCAAAGCCACTGCTACATAAACATCCATTCAGCGAACACGAAACACGACTTTCCTTGAAGTTAACCATGACTCCACTCTCATACTCCACACCCAAATCAATGCCAGGAGAATTATGGCTTGTACTACCATTGAGCGACTATACACGCTCAAAGGCTCAAACCCTCACTCTAAATTATGCCTGTACAAGGCTCTTACACGACCACTTACCACATACAAACCTCTTGCTCTTTCACTAGCTGCTACGTCTCGTGTCCTGAAACTGCAGCGAATTCAGAACCGTGCATTGCATTGGGTGCTGGGCGTTGTGGAGCGGCAATGACACCCCGGCAATGAACGTTTTTTGGAAAGAGCTCAGTAACAGGCAGATAGACCGACTGGAAACCCAGTACTCATGGACAACTTAAACTGACGAAACCATAAGACTGCCACATAACACACTAAACCTTTTCCAATCTCTATACAATCCTGCTCCTCCTCCTCTCTATACATAACCTCTAACTCAACTTTCTGCCCTGCCCTCTGCAGGGGTCGACCTTGAAGACGCCCGTTTTTTTTTCCAGCTAACCTTCATTGTTTCCTCTCCATCTTATAAAATAGCATTGAGAAACAGGTAACAGCTAACATTGTGTACGATGCACAGGCGACACCTACTGCCAGTCTTTTGCCACCTGAATCCGGCGCAGCTCTGCAGTAGCGATTATACAGTCAGCACAGCCAGCAACATTTCCTCTTTACTCTGGCCAAACAACGCCATGCGGCTGGGTATAGCCTCAGCTCTTTCCCTCAATCTCTTATCCTTTCCTCTCCCTCACTTCTCTTCCACTATCCAAATCCCCATTTCACCCACATGGTTCTTACCCTGGAGCATCCTACTATGACTACTGCGTCAAGAAATTAGAGAAAGTGCAAAGGTTTGCAACACGACTAGTCCCGGAGCTAAGGGGTATAAGGAGAGGCTATGGGAAATAAACCTGACGACACTAGAGGACAGTGGGAGGGGGGGGGAAGGAGATTGGGAGGACAAAATAACGGCATAAAATACTGAGAGGAATTGACAAGATGAGTAGCGACAGTATTTAAAGGGGACACAGCATCAAGGGGGTCACAGTTTGAAGTTGAAAACTCAAATGAATCGCAGGGAAGTTAGGAATTATTTCTTCAGTCAGTTGTCAGGAAGTGGAGCAATCTGGAGAGTGACATAGTGGAGGCAGGATTTATACAGAGCTTTGAGATGATGTGCGCTAAAGCTCATGGGGAAGGGAAAGAGTGGAGCTAATAGCGACCAGCGAAGAGGCGGGGACAGGAGCTATGTGACTCGATCCCTGCAAAACCTACACCCACCCACCCTCACACCCATCCCCCCCCAGAGAGAGAAAGGGTGGGAGAGAGAGAGAGAGAGAGAGAGAGAGAGAGAGAGAGAGAGAGAGAGAGAGAGAGAGAGAGAGAGAGAGAGAGAGAGAGAGAGAGAATTAGAACGAGAATGGGTGAATGAGTAAATGAATGAATTATCAAAATGCAATGATACGAATATTACATAACCATACAGCTAACCGTAATTATCGTTTTTAATATTCGTCATGGGAAATGATCCGTGATAACAGTTCCCTTGCATACTTAACAATGGTACTTAAGCTAAAATAAAGTGAAATTATGTGCAGTAATCGACAACTCATATACCAATTATACCCTTTGTATAATTGTAACAAAGGGTAACAGAGGGTATAATTGCCACACAAGTCAATCAGCCACAACTCGTCTCCTCTTCTGT
>NW_027200690.1:0-17937 GCF_038502225.1 Cherax quadricarinatus
CACACAGCAGCACAACACAGCACACAGCAGCACAACACAGCACACAGCAGCACAACACAGCACACAGCAGCACAACACAGCACACAGCAGCACAACACAGCACACAGCAGCACAACACAGCACACAGCAGCACAACACAGCACACAGCAGCACAACACAGCACACAGCAGCACAACACAGCACACAGCAGCACAACACAGCACACAGCAGCACAACACAGCACACAGCAGCACACAGCAGCACAGCACACAGCACACAGCAGCACAACACAGCACACAGCAGCACAACACAGCACACAGCACAGCACACAGCAGCACAACACAGCACACACAGCAGCACAACACAGCACACAGCAGCACAACACAGCACACACACACACACACACACAGCACACAGCACACAACACAGCACACAGCAGCACAACACAGCACACAGCAGCACAACACACACACAGCACACAGCACACAGCAGCACAACACAGCACACAGCAACACAACACTGCACACAGCAGCACAACACAGCACACAGCAACACAACACTGCACACAGCAGCACAACACAGCACACAGCAACACAACACTGCACACAGCAGCACAACACTGCACACAGCAGCACAAAACTGCACACAGCAGCACAACACAGCACACAGCAACACAACACTGCACACAGCAACACAACACTGCACACAGCAGCACAACACAGCACACAGCAACACAACACAGCACACAGCAGCACAACACAGCACACAGCAACACAACACAGCACACAGCAGCACAACACTGCACACAGCAGCACAACACAGCACACAGCAGCACAACACAGCACACAGCAGCACAACACAGCACACAGCAGCACAACACAGCACACAGCAACACAACACTGCACACAGCAGCACAACACTGCACACAGCAGCACAACACAGCACACAGCAACACAACACAGCACACAGCAGCACAACACAGCACACAGCAACACAACACAGCACACAGCAGCACAACACAGCACACAGCAGCACAACACTGCACACAGCAGCACAACACTGCACACAGCAGCACAACACAGAACACAGCAGCACAACACAGCACACAGCAGCACAACACAGCACACAGCAACACAACACAGCACACAGCAACACAACACAGCACACAGCAGCACAACACTGCACACAGCAACACAACACAGCACACAGCAGCACAACACTGCACACAGCAACACAACACAGCACACAGCAACACAACACAGCACACATCAGCACAACACAACACACAGCAGCACAACACAGCACACAGCAACACAACACAGCACACAGCAACACAACACAGCACACAGCAACACAACACAGCACACAACAGCACAACACTGCACACAGCAACACAACACAGCACACAGCAGCACAACACTGCACACAGCAGCACAACACTGCACACAGCAACACAACACAGCACACAGCAGCACAACACTGCACACAGCAGCACAACACAGCACACAGCAACACAACACAGCACACAGCAACATAACACAGCACACAGCAACACAACACAGCACACAGCAGCACAACACTGCACACAGCAGCACAACACTGCACACAGCAACATAACACAGCACACAGCAACACAACACAGCACACAGCAGCACAACACTGCACACAGCAGCACAACACTGCACACAGCAACATAACACAGCACACAGCAACACAACACAGCACACAGCAGCACAACACTGCACACAGCAGCACAACACTGCACACAGCAGCACAACACAGCACACAGCAGCACAACACAGCACACAGCAGCACAACACAGCACACAGCAACACAACACAGCACACAGCAACATAACACAGCACACAGCAACACAACACAGCACACAGCAGCACAACACAGCACACAGCAACACAACACAGCACACAGCAGCACAACACAGCACACAGCAACACAACACAGCACACAGCAGCACAACACAGCACATAGCAACACAACACAGCACACAGCAACACAACACAGCACACAGCAGCACAACACAGCACACAGCAACACAACACAGCACACAGCAGCACAACACAGCACACAGCAGCACAACACAGCACACAGCAGCACAACACAGCACACAACAACACAACACAGCACACAGCAGCACAACACAGCACACAGCAACACAACACAGCACACAGCAGCACAACACAGCACACAACAACACAACACAGCACACAGCAGCACAACACAGCACACAGCAACACAACACAGCACACAGCAGCACAACACAGCACACAGCAACACAACACAGCACACAGCAGCACAACACAGCACACAACAACACAACACAGCACACAGCAGCACAACACAGCACACAGCAACACAACACTGCACACAGCAACACAACACAGCACACAGCAGCACAACACAGCACACAGCAGCACAACACAGCACACAGCAGCACAACACTGCACACAGCAGCACAACACAGCACACAGCAACACAACACAGCACACAGCAGCACAACACAGCACACAGCAGCACAACACTGCACACAGCAACACAACACTGCACACAGCAACACAACACAGCACACAGCAGCACAACACAGCACACAGCAGCACAACACAGCACACAGCAGCACAACACAGCACACAACAACACAACACAGCACACAGCAGCACAACACAGCACACAGCAGCACAACACTGCACACAGCAGCACAACACTGCACACAGCAGCACAACACAGCACACAGCAGCACAACACAGCACACAGCAGCACAACACAGCACACAGCAGCACAACACTGCACACAGCAGCACAACACTGCACACAGCAGCACAACACAGCACACAGCAGCACAACACTGCACACAGCAGCACAACACTGCACACAGCATCACAACACAGCACACAGCAGCACAACACAGCACACAGCAGCACAACACAGCACACAGCAGCACAACACTGCACACAGCAGCACAACACAGCGCACAGCAGCACAACACAGCACACAGCAGCACAACACTGCACACAGCAGCACAACACTGCACACAGCAGCACAACACAGCACACAGCAGCACAACACAGCACACAGCAGCACAACACAGCACACAGCAGCACAACACAGCACACAGCAGCACAACACTGCACACAGCAGCACAACACTGCACACAGCAGCACAACACTGCACACAGCAGCACAACACTGCACACAGCAGCACAACACAGCACACAGCAGCACAACACAGCACACAGCAGCACAACACAGCACACAGCAGCACAACACTGCACACAGCAGCACAACACTCCACACAGCAGCACAACACAGCACACAGCAGCACAACACTGCACACAGCAGCACAACACTGCACACAGCATCACAACACAGCACACAGCAGCACAACACAGCACACAGCAGCACAACACAGCACACAGCAGCACAACACTGCACACAGCAGCACAACACAGCGCACAGCAGCACAACACAGCACACAGCAGCACAACACTGCACACAGCAGCACAACACTGCACACAGCAGCACAACACTGCACACAGCAGCACAACACAGCACACAGCAGCACAACACTGCACACAGCAGCACAACACTGCACACAGCAGCACAACACAGCACACAGCAACACAACACAGCACACAGCAGCACAACACTGCACACAGCAGCACAACACTGCACACAGCAGCACAACACTGCACACAGCAACACAACACAGCACACAGCAACATAATAACTGATCAGCAATATTTCACACTATTCTATTCTTCCACTCAACTTCTTTTTATATTACATTTTATAGTATTATTATTATTATAATAAAGGGGGAAGCGCTAAACCCGGAGGATTATACAGCGCCTGAGGGGGGGGGGATGTGGAAGGCATTCAGGCTTAATTCGGGGAACTGGAGCACAGATCCAGTTCCCTAAACCAAGAGCCCCTCACCAACATCAAGGAACCTTCCTTGAGGGGACATTTTATAGTAGAAAGCCAAATCAGCTTCACCACACCTGTAAAACAGTGCAGGATGAAACACGCAACTAATCAGCTCAGCAGTTCAGTGCCTACTACACTAAACAACAGGAATGACCCGCGCTCTCACGCACGCACGCACGCACGCACGCACACACACACAGGAGCTGAGTCTCGACCCCTGCAACCACAATTAGGTGAGTACACACACACACACACACACACACACACACACACACACACACACACACACACACAAGACGTCACGAACCAACTGCCTCAACACGCAAGGTTCACGTGATATCGCTTCCGCAGTTTGACTGTCGCTGCAGCTAACACAGGCCAATCCATTATCCAACCACCCCCGTTCACGCTGGTCAATGCGCACATCGCTGATCCACACTTTATTTTCGATAAATTTAAGACTATATCCACCAATCTTCAGTTTATTACTAAATATAGTGAACGTTCTGTGGACCACCCAAAATGTCACCATGGACCACCAGTTGAGAGCCTTACAGACTACCAAAGACCGTACAACTGCCAAAGACCTTACAGACTATCAAAGACTTTACAGACTGCCAAAGACCTTACAACTACTAAAGGCCTTACAACTACCAAAGACCTTACAGACTACCAAACACCTTACAACTACCAAAGACCTTACAGACTACCAAAGACCTTACAACTACCAAAGAGGACAAGTTGTTGGAGCGGGGATTGCTGGAGCATCGGTCACCAAAACTGATGAAATGTTCCATGTTTCAAGAGCAACCGTGTCTATGGTCGTGTCTGTGTTCCAGAATGTTAAGACGAGTTCTAGCAAAAGCAGTAGTGGACTCACAAGAAGCTGTGTGACCGGGACAGTCGAGTAATAAAGGGTATTGTGTCAAAATGTCATAAGACATGTGACTGCAGAGCTTAATCAGCATCTTGCAAGCCAGGATGCAATCAAAACAATTCGTCATGAGCTCCATGCAGCTGGATATTATGGTGAGAGCTGCAGTTGGTAAACCTTTCCTTTCAGGACCAAATATTGCAAAGCACAAAAAATGGTGTAATGACCATAATAACTGGATAATGACCCACTGGAAGAACGTTATTTACCCGGACGAATCTTCCTTAACACTTTTCACAACTTCTGACTGAGTTAACATCTGGAGACAGCTTAAAGAAGGTTATACCCAGACTGCTTGATCCTTATAGTGAAACATGGAGGCGGATCCCTAATGATTTGGGCAGCAATATCATGGAATTTTCTTGGCCCAGCAATAGTACTGCATCGTAGAGTTAACGCCCACACACATATTTATCAATTTTAGGTGACCAAGTACATCCCATGGTATAAATGTTGTTTTCCAATGGTGGTGCTATATTGTGACCTCAGAGAAAGGACGCAATAACTATTTTGTATTTATTGTCTTTTCACATAATTTTGTATTGCTGATATTTTCATTAATAGCTTTATATCATTATTTGACTTATTATATTAGTTTATGTTCGTAGGTAGGATGTAACAGCTACATCTCTCATTGTGCTTACTGTTGGAGAGTTTTGAATGGCTGCCAGCACTTGCTCACTATATGCCAGCTTGTTGAGTAGTTCAAGTCATGCCCTAGCTGGTTCCTGTAACCTAACATAGGAACTGCATGCTTGCTTCTCTCTCTCTGGCTTCTGTTTGTGAAAGAAACATCTCGTCTCTTTGCTCTGTCAGCTCGTGTGATTTAGACTCTGTTTTGGTAGAGTATGTCTCCATTGGCGAGCCGGGACATACTTCTCGAAATTCTGTGCAGCTCTGTTCAAAGAACATTGTTTAGACTTAGTGATATTTGACGTTTCCAGAGGTTGTGTGTCGTGAAGACACATCTCTGTATCTCTGGTCCCGAGTTCAACTCTCGACTTGCATTTGTTCTGACATCTACGTACTGTCGTGATCGGGAAATTGAAATTGATGAATTTGTTTCAGTAATATGGGAGTTTTATGTATTTTGTGTAGGTTCTATTGAAGGTCCACAGTTAGGATCGTTTTTGGTCTCCTTGATTCCTTGCCTGACGCTGTGCTGTTCACTGCTGCTTCGTACATTATTGCTGTTTGGCGAATGGGTTGACATATTGCTCGAGCAAGTTGACTGTTTGCCTCGATGGTCCAGAAGTTAAAACAGTGGTGGTGGTGGTGGTGGTGGTGGTGGTGGTGGTTTGGGACCAGTGCTGATGGTCTGGGATAAGTGCTGATGGTCTGGGACCAGTGGTGGTGGTCTGGGATCAGTGGTGGTGGTTTGGGACTAGTGCTGGTAGTGGTCTGGGACCAGAGATGGTGGTAGTCTGGGACCAGTGCTGGTGGTCTGGGACCATTTCCGGTGGTCTGGGACCAGTGCTGGTGGTCTGGGGCCTCTCTAGTGACTAATTGCCTAACAAGGTAGTTCAACATTGTTAATGTTTGAGTTAATTATCGAGGAAGTTGAAACTGGATAGTTAATTGAGAGGAAGTAATTATGTGGCCACTCTCACTGACTTACTAACGCACTCACTGACTCACTGATTTACTGACTGAATTACTGACACTCACTGACTCACTAACTGACTCATTCAGTTAATGATTCACTGGCTGATTTAGTGCTTCACCTCACTGACTCAGTGATTCACGTCAGAACCACCGACTCAGTGCTTTACGTCAGAATTACTGACTCAGTGCGTCAAGTCAGAACCACTGACTCAGTGCTTCACGTCACAACCTCTGACTCAGTGCTTCCCGTCAGAACTACTGACTCAGTGCGTCAAGTCAGAACCACTGACTCAGTGCTTCACGTCACAACCTCTGACTCAGTGCTTCCCGTCAGAACTACTGACTCAGTGATTCACGTCAGAACCACTGACTCAGTGCTTCACATCAGAACTACAGACTCAGTGATTCACGTCAGAACCACACACTCAGTCCTTCACGTCAGAACCACTGACTCAGTGCTTCCCGTCAGAACTACTGACTCAGTGATTCACGTCAGAACCACTGACTCAGTGCTTCAAGTCACAACCTCTGACTCAGTGCTTCACGTCAGAACCACCGACTCAGTGCTTCACGTCAGAACCACCGACTCAGTGCTTCACGTCAGAACCACCGACTCAGTGCTTCACGTCAGAACCACCGACTCAGTGCTTCACGTCAGAACCACCGACTCAGTGCTTCACGTCAGAACCACCGACTCAGTGCTTCACGTCAGAACCACCGACTCAGTGCTTCACGTCAGAACCACCAACTCAGTGCTTCACGTCAGAACCACTGACTCAGTGCTTCACGTCAGAACCACCGACTCAGTGCTTCACGTCAGAACCACCGACTCAGTGCTTCACGTCAGAACCACCGACTCAGTGCTTCACGTCAGAACCACTGACTCAGTGCTTCACGTCAGAACCACCGACTCAGTGCTTCACGTCAGAACCTCTGACTCAGTGCTTCACGTCAGAACCACCGACTCAGTGCTTCACGTCAGAACCACTGACTCAGTGCTTCAAGTCAGAACCACAGACTCAGTGTTCACGTCAGAACCTCTGACTCAGTGCTTCACGTCAGAACCACCGACTCAGTGCTTCACGTCAGAACCACCGACTCAGTGCTTCACGTCAGAACCACCAACTCAGTGCTTCACGTCACAACCTCTGACTCAGTGCTTCACGTCACATCCTCTGACTCAGTGCTTCACGTCAGAACCACCGACTCAGTGCTTCACGTCAGAACCACCGACTCAGTGCTTCACGTCACAACCACCGACTCAGTGCTTCACGTCACAACCACCGACTCAGTGCTTCACGTCACAACCACCGACTCAGTGCTTCACGTCACAACCACCGACTCAGTGCTTCACGTCACAACCACCGACTCAGTGCTTCACGTCACAACCTCTGACTCAGTGCTTCACGTCAGAACCACCGACTCAGTGCTTCACGTCACAACCACCGACTCAGTGCTTCACGTCACAACCACTGACTCAGTGCTTCACGTCAGAACCACAGACTCAGTGCTTCACGTAACAACCACAGACTCAGTGCTTCACGTCACAACCACCGACTCAGTGCTTCACGTCAGAACCTCTGACTCAGTGCTTCACGTCACAACCACCGACTCAGTGCTTCACGTCACAACCACCGACTCAGTGCTTCACGTCACAACCACCGACTCAGTGCTTCACGTCACAACCACCGACTCAGTGCTTCACGTCACAACCTCTGACTCAGTGCTTCACGTCACAACCTCTGACTCAGTGCTTCACGTCACAACCACTGACTCAGTGCTTCACGTCACAACCTCTGACTCAGTGCTTCACGTCACAACCTCTGACTCAGTGCTTCACGTCACAACCTCTGACTCAGTGCTTCACGTCACAACCTCTGACTCAGTGCTTCACGTCACAACCTCTGACTCAGTGCTTCACGTCACAACCTCGCTCTCTGTTGTAATTCTTATATAAATTTAAAGTGCAATTTCCTCCTCCTGAGTGACTATTGTTGAGTGTGTGTGTGTGTGTGTGTGTGTGTGTGTGTGTGTGTGTGTGTGTGTGTATACTCATCTAATTGTACTCACTTAATTCTGGTTGCAGGGGTCGAGACTCAGCTCCTGGCTCCACCTCTTCACTGAACGCTACTAGGTCCTCTCTCTCCCTGCTCCATGAGCTTTATGATACCTCATCTTAAAGCTATGTATGGTTCCTGCCTCCACTACCTCACTTTCTATGCTACTCCACTTCCTGACTACACTATGACTGAAGAAATTCTTTCTAACATCCCTTTGACTCATCTGAGCCTTCAGCTTCCAATTGTGACCCCTTGTTTCTGTGTCCCCTCTCTGGAACATCCTGTCTCTGTCCACCTTGTCTATTCCACTTAGTATTTTGTATGTCGTTAGCATGTCTCCCCTAATCCTCCTGTCCTCCAGTGACGTCAGGCCGATTTCCCTTAACCTTTCTTCGTAGGACATTCCCCTTAGCTCTGGAACTAACCTTTGCACTTTCCCTAATTTCGTGACGTGCTTGATCAAGTGTGGGTTCCAAACAAGTGCTGCATACTCCGATATAGGCCTGACGTACATGGTGTACAGTGTCTTGAACGATTCCTTACTAAGGTATCGGAACGCTATTCTCAGGTTTGCCAGGCGCCCATATGCTGCAGCAATTATCTGGTTGATGTGTACTTCCGGAGACGTGCTCGGTGTTATACTCACCTCAAAATCTTTCTCCTTGAGAGAAGTTTGCAGTCTTTGGCCACCTAGCCTATACTCTGTCTGCAATCTTCTTTGGCCTTCCCCTATCTTCATTGACTTCATTGCTGGACCAGGTGTCCAACCTGTCCAGGTCTCTTTGAAATCCTGCCTGATCCTCATCTGATTTAATTCTCCTCATTAACTTCACATGTTTGTGTGTGTGTGTGTATGTTGTGGGCGCTAGACCTCATATATATATATATATATATATATATATATATATAATATATATATATATATATATATATATATATATATAATATATATATATATATATATATATATATGTAGGTAGTAGGTTGGTAGACAGCAACCGCCCAGGGAGGTACTACCGTCCTGCCAAGTGAGTGTAAAACGAAAGCCTGTAATTGTTTTACATGATGGTAGGATTGCTGGTGTCCTTTTTTCTGTCTCATGACCATGCAAGATTTCAGGTACGTCTTGCTACTTCTACTTACACTTAGGTCACACTACACATACATGTACAAGCACATATATACACACCCCTCTGGGTTTTCTTCTATTTTCTTTCTAGTTCTTATTCTTGTTTATTTCCTCTTATCTCCATGGGGAAGTGGAACAGAATTCTTCCTCCGTAAGCCATGCGTGTTGTAAGAGGCGACTAAAATGCCGGGAGCAAGGGGCTAGTAACCTCTTCTCCTGTATATATTACTAAATGTAAAAGGAGAAACTTTCGTTTTTCCTTTTGGGCCACCCCGCCTCGGTGGGATACGGCCGGTGTGTTGAAAGAAGAAAGATATATATATATATATATATATATATATATATATATATATGCAATAAGATCACAGTAAACCAATCTTCAGTTTATTACTAAATATAGTGAACGTTCTGTGGACCACCCAAAATGTCACCATGGACCACCAGTTGAGAGCCTTACAGATTACCAAAGACCGTACAACTGCCAAAGACCTTACAGACTATCAAAGACTTTACAGACTGCCAAAGACCTTACAACTACTAAAGGCCTTACAACTACCAAAGACCTTACAGACTACCAAAGACCTTACAACTACCAAAGACCTTACAGACTACCAAACACCTTACAACTACCAAAGACCTTACAGACTACCAAAGACCTTACAACCACCAAAGAGGGTAAGTTGTTGGAGCGGGGATTGCTGGAGCATCGGTCACCAAAACTGATGAAATGTTCCATGTTTCAAGAGCAACTGTGTCTATGGTCGTGTCTGTGTTCCAGAATGTTAAGACGAGTTCCAGCAAAAGCAGTAGTGGACTCACAAGAAGCTGTGTGACCGGGACAGTCGAGTAATAAAGGGTATTGTGTCAAAATGTCATAAGACATGTGACTGCAGAGCTTAATCAGCATCTTGCAAGCCAGGATGCAATCAAAACAATTCGCCATGAGCTCCATGCAGCTGGATATTATGGTGAGAGCTGCAGTTGGTAAACCTTTCCTTTCAGGAGCAAATATTGCAAAGCACAAAAAATGGTGTAATGACCATAATAACTGGATAATGACCCACTGGAAGAACGTTATTTACCCGGACGAATCTTCCTTAACACTTTTCACAACTTCTGACTGAGTTAACATCCGGAGACAGCTTAAAGAAGGTTATAACCCAGACTGCTTGATCCTTATAGTGAAACATGGAGGCGGATCCCTAATGATTTGGGCAGCAATATCATGGAATTTTCTTGGCCCAGCAATAGTACTGCATCGTAGAGTTAACGCCCACACACATATTTATCAATTTTAGGTGACCAAGTACATCCCATGGTATAAATGTTGTTTTCCAATGGTGGTGCTATATTGTGACCTCAGAGAAAGGACGCAATAACTATTTTGTATTTATTGTCTTTTCACATAATTTTGTATTGCTGATATTTTCATTAATAGCTTTATATCATTATTTGACTTATAATATTAGTTTATGTACGTAGGTAGGATGTAACAGCTACATCTCTCATTGTGCTTACTGTTGGAGAGTTTTGAATGGCTGCCAGCACTTGCTCACTATATGCCAGCTTGTTGAGTAGTTCAAGTCATGCCCTAGCTGGTTCCTGTAACCTAACATAGGAACTGCATGCTTGTTTCTCTCTCTCTGGCTTCTGTTTGTGAAAGAAACATCTCGTCTCTTTGCTCTGTCAGCTCGTGTGATTTAGACTCTGTTTTGGTAGAGTATGTCTCCATTGGCGAGCCAGGACATACTTCTCGTAATTCTGTGCAGCTCTGTTCAAAGAACATTGTTTAGACTTAGTGATATTTGACGTTTCCAGAGGTTGTGTGTCGTGAAGACACATCTCTGTATCTCTGGTCCCGAGTTCAACTCTCGACTTGCATTTGTTCTGACATCTACGTACTGTCGTGATCGGGAAATTGAAATTGATGAATTTGTTTCAGTAATATGGGAGTTTTATGTATTTTGTGTAGGTTCTATTGAAGGTCCACAGTTAGGATCGTTTTTGGTCTCCTTGATTCCTTGCCTGACGCTGTGCTGTTCACTGCTGCTTCGTACATTATTGCTGTTTGGCGAATGGGTTGACATATTGCTCGAGCAAGTTGACTGTTTGCCTCGATGGTCCAGAAGTTAAAACAGTGGTGGTGGTGGTGGTGGTGGTGGTGGTGGTGGTGATGGTGGTGGTGGTGGTGGTGGTGGTGGTGGTTTGGGACCAGTGCTGATGGTCTGGGATAAGTGCTGATGGTCTGGGACCAGTGGTGGTGGTCTGGGATCAGTGGTGGTGGTTTGGGACTAGTGCTGGTAGTGGTCTGGGACCAGAGATGGTGGTAGTCTGGGACCAGTGCTGGTGGTCTGGGACCATTTCTGGTGGTCTGGGACCAGTGCTGGTGGTTTGGGACCAGTGCTGGTGGTCTGGGACCAGTGCTGGTGGTCTGGGGCCTCTCTAGTGACTAATTGCCTAACAAGGTAGTTCAACATTGTTAATGTTTGAGTTAATTATCGACGAAGTTGAAACTGGATAGTTAATTGAGAGGAAGTAATTATGTGGCCACTCTCACTGACTTACTAACGCACTCACTGACTCACTGATTTACTGACTGAATTACTGACACTCACTGGCTCACTAACTGACTCATTCAGTTAATGATTCACTGGCTGATTTAGTGCTTCACCTCACTGACTCAGTGATTCACGTCAGAACCACTGACTCAGTGCTTCCGGTCAGAATTACTGACTCAGTGCGTCAAGTCAGAACCACTGATTCAGTGCTTCACGTCAGAACCTCTGACTCAGTGCTTCCCGCCAGAACCTCTGACTCAGTGCTTCCCGTCAGAACTACTGACTCAGTGATTCACGTCAGAACCACTGACTCAGTGCTTCACATCAGAACTACTGACTCAGTGATTCACGTCAGAACCACTGACTCAGTGCTTCACGTCAGAACCTCTGACTCAGTGCTTCCCGTCAGAACTACTGACTCAGTGATTCACGTCAGAACCACTGACTCAGTGCTTCACATCAGAACTACTGACTCAGTGATTCACGTCAGAACCACTGACTCAGTCCTTCACGTCAGAACTACTGACTCAGTGCTTCACGTCACAACCTCTGACTCAGTGCTTCACGTCAGAACCACCGACTCAGTGCTTCACGTCAGAACCACCGACTCAGTGCTTCACGTCAGAATCGCCGACTCAGTGCTTCACGTCAGAACCACCGACTCAGTGCTTCACGTCAGAACCACCGACTCAGTGCTTCACGTCACAACCACCGACTCAGTGCTTCACGTCAGAACCACCGACTCAGTGCTTCACGTCAGAACCACCAACTCAGTGCTTCACGTCAGAACCACTGACTCAGTGCTTCACGTCAGAACCACCGACTCAGTGCTTCACGTCAGAACCACCGACTCAGTGCTTCACGTCAGAACCACCGACTCAGTGCTTCACGTCAGAACCACTGACTCAGTGCTTCACGTCAGAACCACCGACTCAGTGCTTCACGTCAGAACCTCTGACTCAGTGCTTCACGTCAGAACCACCGACTCAGTGCTTCACGTCAGAACCACTGACTCAGTGCTTCACGTCAGAACCACCGACTCAGTGCTTCACGTCAGAACCTCTGACTCAGTGCTTCACGTCAGAACCACCGACTCAGTGCTTCACGTCAGAACCACCGACTCAGTGCTTCACGTCAGAACCACCAACTCAGTGCTTCACGTCAGAACCACTGACTCAGTGCTTCACGTCAGAACCTCTGACTCAGTGCTTCACGTCAGAACCTCTGACTCAGTGCTTCACGTCAGAACCACCGACTCAGTGCTTCACGTCACAACCACCGACTCAGTGCTTCACGTCAGAACCACCGACTCAGTGCTTCACGTCACAACCACCGACTCAGTGCTTCACGTCAGAACCACCGACTCAGTGCTTCACGTCACAACCACCGACTCAGTGCTTCACGTCAGAACCTCTGACTCAGTGCTTCACGTCAGAACCACAGACTCAGTGCTTCACGTCAGAACCACCGACTCAGTGCTTCACGTCACAACCACCGACTCAGTGCTTCACGTCAGAACCTCTGACTCAGTGCTTCACGTCAGAACCACCGACTCAGTGCTTCACGTCACAACCACCGACTCAGTGCTTCACGTCAGAACCTCTGACTCAGTGCTTCACGTCAGAACCACAGACTCAGTGCTTCACGTCACAACCACCGACTCAGTGCTTCACGTCAGAACCACCGACTCAGTGCTTCACGTCAGAACCTCTGACTCAGTGCTTCACGTCAGAACCACAGACTCAGTGCTTCACGTCACAACCACCGACTCAGTGCTTCACGTCACAACCTCTGACTCAGTGCTTCACGTCACAACCACCGACTCAGTGCTTCACGTCACAACCTCTGACTCAGTGCTTCACGTCACAACCACTGACTCAGTGCTTCACGTCACAACCACTGACTCAGTGCTTCACGTCACAACCTCTGACTCAGTGCTTCACGTCACAACCTCTGACTCAGTGCTTCACGTCACAACCTCTGACTCAGTGCTTCACGTCACAACCACTGACTCAGTGCTTCACGTCACAACCACCGACTCAGTGCTTCACGTCACAACCTCTGACTCAGTGCTTCACGTCACAACCACCGACTCAGTGCTTCACGTCACAACCACTGACTCAGTGCTTCACGTCACAACCTCTGACTCAGTGCTTCACGTCACAACCTCTGACTCAGTGCTTCACGTCACAACCTCTGACTCAGTGCTTCACGTCACAACCTCTGACTCAGTGCTTCACGTCACAACCTCTGACTCAGTGCTTCACGTCACAACCTCGCTCTCTGTTGTAATTCTTATATAAATTTAAAGTGCAATTTCCTCCTCCTGAGTGACTATTGTTGAGTGTGTGTGTGTGTGTGTGTGTGTGTGTGTGTGTGTGTGTGTGTGTGTGTGTGTATACTCATCTAATTGTACTCACTTAATTCTGGTTGCAGGGGTCGAGACTCAGCTAGTGGCTCCACCTCTTCACTGAACGCTACTAGGTCCTCTCTCTCCCTGCTCCATGAGCTTTATGATACCTCATCTTAAAGCTATGTATGGTTCCTGCCTCCACTACCTCACTTTCTATGCTACTCCACTTCCTAACTACACGATGACTGAAGAAATTCTTTCTAACATCCCTTTGACTCATCTGAGCCTTCAGCTTCCAATTGTGACCCCTTGTTTCTGTGTCCCCTCTCTGGAACATCCTGTCTCTGTCCACCTTGTCTATTCCACTTAGTATTTTGTATGTCGTTAGCATGTCTCCCCTAATCCTCCTGTCCTCCAGTGACGTCAGGCCGATTTCCCTTAACCTTTCTTCGTAGGACATTCCCCTTAGCTCTGGAACTAACCTTTGCACTTTCCCTAATTTCGTGACGTGCTTGATCAAGTGTGGGTTCCAAACAAGTGCTGCATACTCCGATATAGGCCTGACGTACATGGTGTACAGTGTCTTGAACGATTCCTTACTAAGGTATCGGAACGCTATTCTCAGGTTTGCCAGGCGCCCATATGCTGCAGCAATTACCTGGTTGATGTGTACTTCCGGAGACGTGCTCGGTGTTATACTCACCTCAAAATCTTTCTCCTTGAGAGAAGTTTGCAGTCTTTGGCCACCTAGCCTATACTCTGTCTGCAATCTTCTTTGGCCTTCCCCTATCTTCATTGACTTCATTGCTGGACCAGGTGTCCAACCTGTCCAGGTCTCTTTGAAATCCTGCCTGATCCTCATCTGATTTAATTCTCCTCATTAACTTCACATGTTTGTGTGTGTGTGTGTATGTTGTGGGCGCTAGACCTCATATATATATATATATATATATATATATATATATATATATATATATATATATATATATATATATATATATATATATATATATATATATATATATATATAAATATATATATATATATATATATATATATATATATATATATATATATATATATATATATATAATATATATATATATATATATATATATATATATATATATATATATATATATATATATATATATATATATATATATATATATATATATATATATATATATATAGTTTCTACCAATCAACAGATGATCCAGAATATTAGAGCCGTTTTACCAGGAGCACGAGCCATTGATCCAGCCAATAGCACTCTCCTTGGTGCTCCTCTTGGGTCCAATGCCATCGATCTGATCCTAGAAAAAAAAGTCTCAGACCTCCGGACGATGGAGAGCAGGATGAAAGACATTGACACACACGATGCCTTCTGCCTACTCACCAGCTTTCTGTCAATCCCAAAACTTACCTACTTTCTGAGATGCTCCCCAGCCTTCAGCAGTCCAAAACTCAAGCAATATGACTCTCTCCTGAAGACCATGCTAGAGAGTGTATTGAATCTTTCCCTTGAAGATGGACAGTGGTTGCAAGCCTCACTTCCGGTCATGCTTGGAGGACTAGGAGTATGCAGATCTTCCCAGATTGTTCTACAAGCTTTCCTATCCTCTTCCATAGCATCAAACGAGCTGATAAGACAAATTCTTCTTGATAACCTTAGTGACTCAGCAGGAATATAGGACCCTAGCTATGCCAGTGCCATCACTGAATGGGAGACTCTTGCTGCTCCAGCACCAAACCCTAGTGCAGCACTGACTCACAAATAGTCAAGCTGGGATGGCCCGATTGCTGAAAAGGTGCTTGCCAACATGCTCAGAGTTGCAACATCAGATAGGGAGACTGCCCTTCTCCAGGCTGTGAGCGCACATCATTCCGGGGACTCCCTCCAAACAGTACCCATATCGGCAATGGGAAAGCGACTCGATCCTATGACCTTCCGTATTGCAGTGGCTCTGCGCCTTGCTGCCCCAATTCACACAGAATATATGTGTATTTGCGGTGAAGCGCAAGCTGACCAATACGGTCTACATGGTCTTAAATGTTCCAAAACCAAGGGCTGGCATGCAAGACGCAATGAGGTCAACGACATCATTAAGAGAACCCTTGCTACAGCTGGATGCCCAGCCGAGAGGGAGCCCCGATCACTAGCAGCCAACAATACCCACAACCCAGCAAACCGCCCCAACGGGATCACCATCTATCCTTGGAAAAATGGCAAGCTCTTAGCATGGGACTACACCTGTGTGTCCACACTGGCTGACACCTATATCCATCACAGTGTGGGGCGACAGGGAGGAGCTGCTGACCACAGGGAGGAGTACAAGATCTGAAAGTACAGGGACATAAGCCAACAGTATCAATTTGTCCCATTGGGATCAGAGACCTTGGGAACATGGGAAAAAAATGCCACACGTTTCCTTAAAGAACTGGGTTCCAGACTCATCGACACCACCAGGGACCCAAGGGCAGCCACTTTCATGTTCCAGCGCCTCAGCGTAGCCATCCAGAGGAGAAATGCTTGCTGCATACTTGGTTCGCGTCCGGCCTCGGAGGAGCTGGAGGAAATTCACGATCTTTAATACATTGTACCATTGTATTCATGTTTGTGTTTTTCGGCACATGTATTCTGTTCATCAATATATGTTCACATAGAATATAAAATATATAGGGGGTGGTAGGAGAAGAAAATATTCAAACAGCTCCGGGGAGAACCGTGAGTTTTCCCTGAGGTACGTTTATTGTCTTCTCTGAGGATGAGAGTCCCCATTCCAGCTATAGAGGTGGTACCTCCCTATATTTTTATAATATATATATATATATATATATATATATATATATATATATATATATATGTATATATGTATATATATGCATATATATATGTATATATATGTATATATATATATGTATATATATATTATTATTATTTTTTTTTTTTTTTCATTATCACACTGGCCGATTCCCACCAAGGCAGGGTGGCCCGAAAAAGAAAAACTTTCACCATCATTCACTCCATCACTGTCTTGCCAGAAGGGTGCTTTACACTACAGTTTTTAAACTGCAACATTAACACCCCTCCTTCAGAGTGCAAGCACTGTACTTCCCATCTCCAGGACTCAATCCGGCCTGCCGGTTTCCCTGAATCCCTTCATAAATGTTACTTTGCTCACACTCCAACAGCACGTCAAGTATTAAAAACCATTTGTCTCCATTCACTCCTATCAAACACGCTCACGCATGCCTGCTGGAAGTTCAAGCCCCTCGCACACAAAACCTCCTTTACCCCCTCCCTCCAACCCTTCCTAGGCCGACCCCTACCCCGCCTTCCTTCCACTACAGACTGATACACTCTTGAAGTCATTCT
>NW_027200691.1:0-17923 GCF_038502225.1 Cherax quadricarinatus
ATCAAATTATTCAGAAGGTTTGCAGCCAGAAGGGCATGTCCCAGACTGATGATTTCAGATAATGCAACGAACTTTGTTGCTGGTGCTGCTTATATAAGCAAGATCTTTGATCAACCAGAAGTACAACAGATGCTGAATCAACGCAGATGTCGTTGGAGATACATTCCTCCTAAATCTCCATGGCACGGCGGATTTTATGAAAGAATGATCGGCATTGTAAAGCGTTGTTTAAGGAAGACTCTTCATCGTCAGAGAATAGACTTAGAAGAATTCCGTACAGTTGTGACTGAAATAGAAAATAGAGTCAACAACAGACCTCTAACTTATGTTACCGATGATCTGGACAATTTAGAAGTGTTAAGTCCATCTCATTTACTCCATGGCAGAAGGCTCGAACCTGTTCCTCCCATGAATGAAAAAGAAATCATAGAGGATCCTACTTATTTCGAACCTGAGCAACTCAGACGTAAATTCAAACACCTTAATAAAGTGATTGAATGTTGGGAGAAAATTTGGCGAGAGGACTATCTCACCTCATTGAGAGAACACTTCTATGGAGCTGGTGTTCCTGAAAATCATAAGTCCTTAAGACCTGGTGACATAGTGATTATCGACAATGATGGTCCGAGGTCCCAATGGCCACTTGGAAAAATTGTGACCATATATCCTGATGCAAATGGAATCATCAGGATAGTTGATGTTTTGAGCAAAGGTGTAGTGAATAAGCGGACAATAAATAAACTAGTGCCGTTAGAATTACACAGTGTTGAAAACAAAATTAGTGATTCTCCAGAAACCACACAGACTAAAGCTGTTCAGAAAAGACAAGCAGCAGTGGTGGCGAGTGAGAAAATTAAATTAATGTTAAGTGATGAATAGTTCACCTGCAGCGAACCTCCGCCGCCCCCCAGTGTGGAGAAATTTTCTCCAGGAGGGGGGTATCAGCCCCCTTCAGCCCTCTCAGCCTGAGGGGCCACTAGAAGGGGCGAGCGTCTTGTTTACTGCTAGAGTGAGTAATTGATCACAGATGCTATGCGTGGTCAAATGACCTCTGCTCTTACTTTAGCAGGACAATTAAGGAAAATCCTACTCCCACTTTATTACCATAGTAAAGATAGTGCATTGTTGTCTATGATTAAGACAGCAAGAAACAAACATTCTGTTTTGCTTCATCGAGGAGGTGACAAGGATGCAAGGTACTAGGTCAGCGGTTTTTTTTTGTATTAGGGCAGTGACGGTATGGAGCGGTGTGACGACGCCAGACTAACTTTGACTCTACTACGAGACACTGACGCCAGGATAACCAGCAAAGGACACTGATCTGTGCGTTAGTGTGAATAAAGTGTCTCACACAACACAATAAACACTTAGAGAAGTGTGATCAGCTTCTCTTGTGATACATTGTGAACAATAAAGACGAATCTTGTTGAACATAGTGTACCAGTGTGCGTTTCCTAGACAATGGAAGACGTGGACATCTAAGGACACTTCAGCTTCTATTCACTCGCCATCACTGCTGCTTGTCTTTTTTGAACAGCTTTAGTCTGTGGGGTTTCTGGAGAATCACTAATTTTGTTATCAACACTGTGTAATTCTAACGGCACTAGTTTATTTATTGTCCGCTTATTCACTACACCTTTGCTCAAAACATCAATTGTCCTGATGATTCCATTTGCATCAGGATATATGGCGACAATTTTTCCAAGAGGCTATTGGGACCTCGGACCATCACTGTCTATAATCACTATGTCACCCGGTCTTAAGAACTTATGATTCTCAAGAACATCAGCTCCTTAGAAGTGTTCTCTGAATGAGACTTCTCGCCAAATTTTCTCTCAACATTCAATCACTTTATTAAGGTGTTTGAATTTACGTCTGAGTTGCTCAGGTTCGAAATAAGTAGGATCCTCTATGATTTCTTTGTCATTCATGGGAGGAACAGGTTCGAGCCTTCTGCCATGATGCAGATGAGATGTCCAGATCATCGGTAACATAAGTTAGAGGTCTGTTGTTGACTCAAATTTCTAATTAAGTCACAAAAGTACGAAATTTTTCTAAATCGATTCTCAGACGATGAAGAGTCTTCCTTAAACAACGTTTTACGATGCCGATCATTCTTTCATAAAATCCACCATTCCATGGAGATTTAGGAGGAATGTATCTCCAATGACAACTGCGTTGATTCAGCATCTGTTGTACCTCTGGCTGATCTAAGATCTTGCATACATAAGCAGCAACAGCAACAAAGCTCGTTGCATTGTGTGAAATCATGTCAGGGACATGCTCTTCTGGCTGCAATCCTTCTGAATAATTTGATAAAGGTTACAGTAGACATGTCACAGGCTACTTCTAGTTGTAGCACAGGTGAACAAGCAGATGTACACCTTCATGGGAACTTTGTCAACTGTTTTAGTTAAAATTATTGGTCCAGTGTAATCTACGCCTGTCACCTCATATGGAGTGACATGACAAACTTTTTCAGAGAGATATGGCGGTGGACCTGGACACTGACATACTCGCATAACGTAGTGAGGACAAGTAATACAGTCCCTTATTTGTTTTTTCTAACTTTGTCGACCTTGAGGTGTCCAGTAGGATTGTCGTATATGACAAAGTGTGTCAGCTACCCCACCATGTAACACGTTACTGTGGGCGTTTTGAACAATCAGTTTTGTTAGCAAATGATCCCTTGGGGTCAATATTGAATGTATGGCTTCTTTAGGTAGTGAAGAATTATGAATTCTTCCTCGACATCTTATAATCTTTTCTCAGTCGAGATAAAGTCCTAAAGAATTAATCATAACAGGTTTCTTTGGAGATTTATCTTGTGTTTCCAGAAATTTATGTTTTGTAGAGAAAACATCTTTCTGTATTAGTTTCACCCAGTATTTAATGGGTTCAAGACATTAATAATTAGGTTTCGTCCCTTTAATGAATTTAAAGACAAGAGCTGTAACTCTTAAGAGTTTACACAAAGATGAGTATTTAGATCCATCAATGACTATTTGTGTTGTGTCTACAGTATTTACACAGACCTTTTTTGCTATGTTCAAGCAGACTGTTTCTTCTGGCATAATGTGACTTTTTGCTGAGGCCAGTTAATTTTCTTTAAAGAGCCAATTTGGTCCGTAGAGCCATAATTTATCCACAGATTTTTTGAGTGGGACACCACGTGACATGTCAGCTGGATTCTCTTGGATAGAGACGTGGAGAAAGAGATAATCTCTCTGTATCTCTCTTATTTCTGTTACTCTCTTCTGTACATAGACCAACTTACTCTTATTATTTCTTAGCCACTGGAGAACTGCTTCAGTATCACTTCAAATCACGTACTTTGTACTTACATAGAGTGCTGTCAGTTCCAAATGTGGCACTGTTCTGACCTTCAAGAGTGCAACCCTGACCTTTGAAGTAATTAGAGTACTTCCTTCAGCATTACTCATGTATGACACAACCTCTGGTTGACGCATCACAGAACACATGTCATTTGTACTTGTTTCCCTCTTGATCTAGTTGTCTGGGAAATTTAATTTGATGAAGTTGTTTAAACACTTTGGATATTTCATCCCATGCTTGACTCATTTCTAGAGGCAAATTCTCACCCCATTTTATTTTGAGTTTCCATGCATCTTGCATAAACATTTTACCATTTATGGTAATTGGTAAGATGAGTCGTAGAGGATCAAAACATTGTGATACCTCTGACAGTAAACTTCGTTTGGTTAGTGTACTGCTTGATTCAGTGTTTTTCCTTTTGAGACAGAGTGTCTTCCTGTGTGTTCCAATTAAGTTCAAGCATGTTGTTACAATCAAGAATTTCAGCTTCATGGAAATCTTCTTTGATAAGTTCCCTTAATTGCTTTGAATTAGCATTCCACATCCTTAGAGGCAGATTTGCTTCCTTCATTTCCTTGTTAGCTTCTCTGTATAAGATTTCAAATTCTCCTCTTTATTCACAATACCTTGAAGACTGTCCACACTGAAACTTTTCTTGTCGATTTACTTGAAGGGACTTTCGGATTTCTTCAAATGTGTATTTAGAGTTGCTTTTAGCAAGAATGTGGATGTTGCACCAGATAATACTGACTTGAAACGAAAAGTTTTCACAGGACTTAAATGATCATGTTGATTTTCAGGCCACAAGAATCGAGTATAATCTCTGTCTATTACTTGAAGTCGTACTCTTAAGAAAGCTTTGAAAATATCAGCTGTGTAGGCATGTGGATTTGTGTGAAATTCCATAAGCACGTCTCCAAGCACCATACACTCACCGAGTGTATGGTGATAAATCTAGAGAAAAAATGAACTAGCTGTCTGCTGCACAGCTGACCTAACTAGCATCATTAATGACTAGACCTACCTGGGTATCTGTATCGGACCCATTGAAGAATGAGTGTCTTGCGGTGCACTGTTAGTCTATGAAAATAGTTCTCAATACACACGGTACACCTAATTGTCTTTCAATCGTTTAAATTTACAGTACTCTTACTAAAGACAGTTCAACACACTTCCCCTAATTGTTCTACTTTAAATGTGGATTGTCTTTTATGCTCTTTGTTCGTTATCCCGGCGTTAATGTTTCCCTTGGCAGGGTTAAAAGCAATCTACTCGCCCCTGCCCCGCTCCGGCCACCGCTGCCTTCAGCGTCTCTACATGAAGGATTTGCTGATACAAGCTGATTTGTCTTCCTTGCCAAACTTCAACAAAAGCTGTACTAAACGCTTTATTTCTTGATATGTCTCGATCACTTAGAGTTCATTATGTCCCATATTATGTCCTATATAATGTGAGGTAGAAATTTCCCTGTACCTTTCCTGTTGTGGTACAGAGATTATTACTCTCGTTAACTCACACTGGTTGAAACACTGGTCTTATGCAAGTAGGTGGCGTGACCTGTGATTGGTACATGCTGGTTGAACATCTGCTTGTAATTCCTTGATATGGAAGTAAACAAGATGCTTGTTCCTTCTGAGAGGGCTGATCCTGTCCGGGCTGAAAGGGCTGAAGGGAGCTGATATCTCCCCTCCTGGAGAAAATTTCTCCACACTAGTCCTAAGTTCCTAGTAACAGATAATGAAAGTGAATTCTGCAGTGAGACTCCTAGAAAGTTGTGCCCTTTGCTCGAGATCTCTAAGTCAACCATTGTCCCAAATCATGATGCCAGCAATAGTTTGGCCGAAGGAGTTAATAAAGTGATCGATGCCACCAGGCCTGTGGAGAAATTTTCTCCAGGAGGGGGTATCAGGCCCCTTCAGCTCCTTTTACCCCTTTTCAGCCCCTTTCAGACCTGAGGGGTCCAGCCCTCTCAGAAGGATCGAACACCTTGTTGACTGCTACAGCAAGTAATTGATCCCAGATGCAATACGAGTATGTGACGTGGTCTAGCGACCGCTGCTCCTTGCAAGAGTCCAGTGTTGCAAAGTGTAGTTTCATAAGAGACAGTCCATCTCTTACCTTAGCATGACAATTAAGGAAAATCCTCCTCCCACTTTATTACCATGATAAAGATAGTGTACACTTTTGTCTATGCTTAAGACAGCAAGAATCAAGCATTGTGCTTTGCTTCATGGAGGGAGTTTGGCAAGGAAGCAAAAAGTACTAGGGCAGCTTTTCCTTTATGTTCTAGTTGCATTGCAGCAGCATAGGACGCTGTGAGGTCAGATTACTTTTCACCCTACTGGGAGTCACACTGACGCCAGGATAACCAACAAAGAACACTGATCCGTGCATTAATGTGAACAAAGTGTCTCACAAAACACGATACCTGCCGATACCTGTCGAGGGTGTAAAGAACACCATAGCTCACGCTACAAAAGCAAGGTAGGTTACAGATTTCTTGTAGTACGGGGGACTGCGCAGTTCTTGTGTCCCAAGGAGTTTGTAATCAACCTATAGTGGGCAGTGAGGTGTGGACTTTTGAGTCCACACAAGTAAGTGTCGTCAGCCATCAGTGTCTCATATATGCTGACATAGCACACCCTAAGGGTAATTTATAATCATACCTAATATACTTTATTTCAGCCCGTGGTGGTCAAGACAGCTTCTCAAGACCTCGTCTGCAGGGGCGGCTGTGTGGACGATAGCTGTCTTATCAGCTAAGTACTCCCTATATTTAATCTTTAACCTTAGCTGGTAAACCATTTCTCAACAAGGCCTGTGGCCTGGTGGAAAAGCTCTCGCTTCACACTGTGAGGGTCCGAGTTCCATTCTCTGCAAGGATTGAAACATTGGGCATGTTTCCTTACACTGGTTGTCTATGTTCACCCATTAGTAAAATGGGTACTTGGGTGCTAGTCGACTGGTGTGGGTCGCATCCTGGGACAAATCTGACAATTTGCCCGAAATTCTCTGCATAACAAGCGGCTTTCTATATAGTAGTATGTCATTGATGCTAGCTGTGAAATAAAGATAATAATAATTATAATTATAATAATAATAATAATAATAATAATAATAATAATAATAATAATAATAATATTATTATTATTATTATTATTATTATTATTATTATTATTATTATTATTATTATTATTATTATTATTATTATTAACTATTAATCCCAATCAACTTAGCTTAAAATATCTTCAGAAGAATCCAAGAAACATTTCCTAAGTTAACATCAAGAATTTACAAGTCACTAGCACTCGAGCAAAGCTGTGAAAAATTATTATTATGTTTATTATTATTAGCAAATCGCCTGCAGGAGGCTTACAGGCCATTACCTGAATTATTACCTGAAAGTAATTTGGTTAAGGTAAGTGGAACTTAAGTCACAGTAGGTCACCGAGTTGCAACTACTTCGACTGCTCACTTCTATTCCTCTTTCACAAAAAGTTAGACCAGACATTAAATTAATAATTACAATATTAAAACCAGCTACTCTGGTAAAATTACAATTATGTAGACTGTATATGATTATGTTTGCTGGATACACATAATAAAATTATTATACATAAATTATTAGTTATAAAAAAAAAGAACTTTTTATTACCACTTACCAAATATTACTTAAAGACACTTAATGGTGATGGAACCCAACCTAATCTAACCCCTGGTAGCTAGAATTTACGGTGGCCAACGCAAAAACTACTGTAACATTATGGGTAGGCATCACTTAGGTGACGGATGCTCATAAGAGAATTATTGTCCTCTATTTTTCCGTCGTCCACACACAATTCTTGAGGTTTCGCAAATTTCCTGTCCTAATTCTTCAGCAGGGAACATTAACACGGGTTCCTATTACATATTCAGGCCGAAACACCGCATTTAGGCCTCGGAAAACGCCTAATAACATTGCACCACCCAAGGACCAACGTTTCCATTATATTCAACATGGCGTCTCCCTCCCCGGCGTCTCTACTGGCTGTTCCACAACCCCCCTTCACTTATAATTTCTCGAAGGGTCCAAACATCATCTCATTTTATTACACAGTTATTGTATTATTCATTCATATATTCTACATTTAGGAAATTATGTAAAAGCCAACCATAATTAAGGTAGGCCCAAGAGTTATGTTAATTAATTTCAATAAAACGTCCGCAGTGCCAAAGCTCGACCAAAAGTTTTTGGCCCCTAATGAACAAATGAGTGGTAGAGAAATTAGTAGTGGTCAGTACAAAGAATCGCATTTAGATCATATGAAGTTAGTATGTGATGATGTTGATGAGGCTCCTGGCACCCAGGCGAGTGAGCCAGATGCTGACAATCATCCTGACCCAGTACCTTCAACCTCTGACAGCCTGACTGACATACACCCCGATTGTTGTCATTCTCAACAAAACAAGTGATGAGGAATCCTCACATTTTTCTTGCACTGTACAGAATCAGCCGAGAACCTGAAACATCTGCCATCTATTCCATGTATTATTTTTTGCTGTAGGCAAGGATGCCGTATGTTAGCATCGCTGAGCTGTTAAACAGTACTTGTGAAGTATATATAAGTCCTAATACCAGTTATAGGCAGGCTTCTTTACCAAACTTTAAGTCACATGACTCCAATTTGAACCAAGCAGCTAGGTCCAAGATCTCTTACTCACATTCATCTGGGCGTAACAGTGAGAGGATGTGAAGACTGACTACACAAGCATTGTCTGTTGACAATTGAACTCGTGGTGAGTAAGGTGTGAAACTCCAGGCCAGTGCATAAGCCACTGGGCCAGCTGGCTACAATAAATTTCATTCAGTCTTATTGTAGCCAGCTTGCCTAGTGTCTTACCCATCAGTCTGGCGTTTTACGACTCACTTGCCATGGGTTCAAACCTCGCCTGTTCCATTGTTAGTTTGAAATCGTGTTATTGAGAGTACGTAAGTCATGAATCTAGTTAACCAGACTTGAATCCAGGAGGTGGGAATTACACTGTCTTCATTCTAAAGAAGTGGTGGGTATGTTATTGTTTGGAAGGTCATCTTCACTATGATGTCATCTTCACTCTGGTCATCTTCACTCTGGTCATCTTCACTCTGGTCATCTTCACTATGATGTCACTTCTGACAAGACAATTATTGAATGACTGACAGTGAAAGTGCTTCCTTCTTTGTCGACTCACTCTACCTCTGTGGGAGACGGCTCGAGTTACTATTTCAAGGATTCACCGCTAATACATCTTACTTTCATCGATATTATATTAACTTTCATAATTAGCATAACAATCCCAAAGAAAGGTTAAACACAGACTTTAGTTTATGAGTTGGCAAATTTGTGATTTTTACATATTTTTTTTCTATAAGTACATGTACATTTTATACAGTCGTAGCTGATATCAATGACATACTACTATATAGAAAGCCACTTGTTTTGCTGAACATTTCGGTAAAATTAGGTCCTTGTCCCAGGATGCGACCCACACCAGTCGACTAAACACCTGTGTTTCAATTAAAAGTGTGAAAATTTACGTTTTTTAGCTGAAAATTTGTACGTCAGAAAGCACACATATATATTTATAACTTTACTTTTTATAAAAACCATGAGAAGTGCAATAAAATATAAGACAATAGGTATTTTGACAAAAAAGGAAATAAATTATTTTAGTCAAACTATTTAATTTTTAGTGTTAAGCAGTAAATAGTTGGAAAAATGGTAAAATATCATCAGTGTTCATTGAAAGATAATTATGTATATTACCATGAAAAATGAAATATGTCAGAAAATGCCTCCAACTCTGATATGACGAAATGTGCGATAATAATAATACTGATTTTATGGACTTTGAACCGTCAAAATATGCAGGAAATTTTTTTTTTTTTTTTTGCACTTAATTTATGTTTTAAATTTCAAATTTTAACAGGAAAAAAAATCATATAAAAAGTACAATAAAATAATAGATTTTTAACAAAAACATTTAAATTTTAGTGGTAAGCAGGAAAAGTCACAAATTATCATCAGTTTCGATGTCAGAAAATGTATCCAACTTTTCTGAAATGTTGAAATATGCAATAATAATAATATATATTTTTATGGCCATTTCATGTGATTTTTTAAAAATATTTATAATAATATAATTTGGAATAATTTTTCTCATAAAATACAACTGTATCAGCAGTTTCATTAAAAGTGTGATAATTTACGATTTTTAGCTAAAAATGATGTATAAAAATGCTTCAAACTGCTCTGAATCGTCGAAATATGCAATAAAATAACCTGTTATCACATATTTCTTATTCTTTCAACATTTCACTTATTAAATAAAACATGAAAGGTGCAATTAAATGTTTGAGATTAGATATTTTGGTTTTAAAAGTACAGAATTTTTAAACAAAATATTTTAATTTTACTATTATTCAGGAAATAGGCCAAATAGAAATGTGATGATCTCTGCATATAAACTAAAAAAATCTTGCATGTCAGAATATGCCTCTAACTACTCTGAAATGTTGAAATATCCAATAATAATATAGATTTTGATCGACATGTCATATGAATTATTGGAAATTTGAGAGACATTAAGAAACATAGAAAAATCTCCTTAAACGTTATTTTATTGCATAATTCGATGATTCAGAGAGGTTAAAAGCATTCTGTGATATATTTAAATTTGTACCCATTGAAATCACTGTAAAAAGTGATGCAAGTGTCGCAGCAATTTTGATTAAGTGATTATATAATTATTTACCTATTTCTCCTAAAAAAAAGTGAAGTATCTTAGAAATAAGCTTCAATCTGCTCTGAATCCTCATATGCTATAACTAACGTTTTAGCAAGTATTTCTAGATTTTTTGTTATTTATTATATATTTTTTTTAATCATGAAAATCAAAATGAAATCTAAGCGATTGGGTATTTTGATTCTAAAATGATGGATTTTTTAGTCAAAATTTTTATGTTTTTGAAGTTAGCAGGAAATAGTAAGAATAATTCATTATTTAAGAGTGGAAATATATAATCTCTAAGATTTTATTGCATTATCTATAAAAAAACAAAAACAAAACAATTGCTTGAGTGAGTGGTCCTAAACAGGAAAAATTAAAGACGAGTAGTGAATTTTGTCCATTTTATTAATAAGAATCTTGTGAAAATTCAATCAATGATTTTAGTGAACATTACATTAGTCGTATTAAATAACATCAAAATGATGACTAAGACACCTGGGCAACACCTGAGTGTCTTTGTTATGATCAAGTAGACTATTATTTTAATACCAGTTGCCAATGATCAAATTTACTGTAAAAACATTTATGAGAAGACACAGGTATAATACATGTGTGTGACTCAGTGATCAGCTCTAGTTATGAGAAGACACAGGTATAATACATGTGTGTGACTCAGTGATCAGCTCTAGTTATGAGAAGACACAGGTATAATACATGTGTGTGACTCAGTGATCAGCTCTAGTTATGAGAAGACACAGGTATAATACATGTGTGTGACTCAGTGATCAGCTCTAGTTATGAGAAGACACAGGTATAATACATGTGTGTGACTCAGTGATCAGCTCTAGTTATGAGAAGACACAGGTATAATACATGTGTGTGACTCAGTGATCAGCTCTAGGTATGAGAAGACACAGGTATAATACATGTGTGTGACTCAGTGATCAGCTCTAGTTATGAGAAGACACAGGTATAATACATGTGTGTGACTCAGTGATCAGCTCTAGTTATGAGAAGACACAGGTATAATACATGTGTGTGACTCAGTGATCAGCTCTAGTTATGAGAAGACACAGGTATAATACATGTGTGTGACTCAGTGATCAGCTCTAGTTATGAGAAGACACAGGTATAATACATGTGTGTGACTCAGTGATCAGCTCTAGTTATGAGAAGACACAGGTATAATACATGTGTGTGACTCTGTGATCAGCTCTAGTTATGAGAAGACACAGGTATAATACATGTGTGTGACTCAGTGATCAGCTCTAGTTATGAGAAGACACAGGTATAATACATGTGTGTGACTCAGTGATCAGCTCTAGTTATGAGAAGACACAGGTATAATACATGTGTGTGACTCAGTGATCTAGTTATGTATAATACATGTGTGTGCTCTAGTTATGAGAAGACACAGGTATAATACATGTGTGTGACTCAGTGATCAGCTCTAGTTATGAGAAGACACAGGTATAATACATGTGTGTGACTCAGTGATCTGCTCTAGTTATGAGAAGACACAGGTATAATACATGTGTGTGACTCAGTGATCAGCTCTAGTTATGAGAAGACACAGGTATAATACATGTGTGTGACTCAGTGATCAGCTCTAGTTATGAGAAGACACAGGTATAATACATGTGTGTGACTCAGTGATCAGCTCTAGTTATGAGAAGACACAGGTATAATACATGTGTGTGACTCAGTGATCAGCTCTAGTTATGAGAAGACACAGGTATAATACATGTGTGTGACTCAGTGATCAGCTCTAGTTATGAGAAGACACAGGTATAATACATGTGTGTGACTCAGTGATCAGCTCTAGTTATGAGAAGACACAAGTATAATACATGTGTGTGACTCAGTGATCAGCTCTAGTTATGAGAAGACACAGGTATAATACATGTGTGTGACTCAGTGATCAGCTCTAGTTATGAGAAGACACAGGTATAATACATGTGTGTGACTCAGTGATCAGCTCTAGTTATGAGAAGACACAGGTATAATACATGTGTGTGACTCAGTGATCAGCTCTAGTTATGAGAAGACACAGGTATAATACATGTGTGTGACTCAGTGATCAGCTCTAGTTATGAGAAGACACAGGTATAATACATGTGTGTGACTCAGTGATCAGCTCTAGTTATGAGAAGACACAGGTATAATACATGTGTGTGACTCAGTGATCAGCTCTAGTTATGAGAAGACACAGGTATAATACATGTGTGTGACTCAGTGATCAGCTCTAGTTATGAGAAGACACAGGTATAATACATGTGTGTGACTCAGTGATCAGCTCTAGTTATGAGAAGACACAGGTATAATACATGTGTGTGACTCAGTGATCAGCTCTAGTTATGAGAAGACACAGGTATAATACATGTGTGTGACTCAGTGATCAGCTCTAGTTATGAGAAGACACAGGTATAATACATGTGTGTGACTCAGTGATCAGCTCTAGTTATGAGAAGACACAGGTATAATACATGTGTGTGACTCAGTGATCAGCTCTAGTTATGAGAAGACACAGGTATAATACATGTGTGTGACTCAGTGATCAGCTCTAGTTATGAGAAGACACAGGTATAATACATGTGTGTGACTCAGTGATCAGCTCTAGTTATGAGAAGACACAGGTATAATACATGTGTGTGACTCAGTGATCAGCTCTAGTTATGAGAAGACACAGGTATAATACATGTGTGTGACTCAGTGATCAGCTCTAGTTATGAGAAGACACAGGTATAATACATGTGTGTGACTCAGTGATCAGCTCTAGTTATGAGAAGACACAGGTATAATACATGTGTGTGACTCAGTGATCAGCTCTAGTTATGAGAAGACACAGGTATAATACATGTGTGTGACTCAGTGATCAGCTCTAGTTATGAGAAGACACAGGTATAATACATGTGTGTGACTCAGTGATCAGCTCTAGTTATGAGAAGACACAGGTATAATACATGTGTGTGACTCAGTGATCAGCTCTAGTTATGAGAAGACACAGGTATAATACATGTGTGTGACTCAGTGATCAGCTCTAGTTATGAGAAGACACAGGTATAATACATGTGTGTGACTCAGTGATCAGCTCTAGTTATGAGAAGACACAGGTATAATACATGTGTGTGACTCAGTGATCAGCTCTAGTTATGAGAAGACACAGGTATAATACATGTGTGTGACTCAGTGATCAGCTCTAGTTATGAGAAGACACAGGTATAATACATGTGTGTGACTCAGTGATCAGCTCTAGTTATGAGAAGACACAGGTATAATACATGTGTGTGACTCAGTGATCAGCTCTAGTTATGAGAAGACACAGGTATAATACATGTGTGTGACTCAGTGATCAGCTCTAGTTATGAGAAGACACAGGTATAATACATGTGTGTGACTCAGTGATCAGCTCTAGTTATGAGAAGACACAGGTATAATACATGTGTGTGACTCAGTGATCAGCTCTAGTTATGAGAAGACACAGGTATAATACATGTGTGTGACTCAGTGATCAGCTCTAGTTATGAGAAGACACAGGTATAATACATGTGTGTGACTCAGTGATCAGCTCTAGTTATGAGAAGACACAGGTATAATACATGTGTGTGACTCAGTGATCAGCTCTAGTTATGAGAAGACACAGGTATAATACATGTGTGTGACTCAGTGATCAGCTCTAGTTATGAGAAGACACAGGTATAATACATGTGTGTGACTCAGTGATCAGCTCTAGTTATGAGAAGACACAGGTATAATACATGTGTGTGACTCAGTGATCAGCTCTAGTTATGAGAAGACACAGGTATAATACATGTGTGTGACTCAGTGATCAGCTCTAGTTATGAGAAGACACAGGTATAATACATGTGTGTGACTCAGTGATCAGCTCTAGTTATGAGAAGACACAGGTATAATACATGTGTGTGACTCAGTGATCAGCTCTAGTTATGAGAAGACACAGGTATAATACATGTGTGTGACTCAGTGATCAGCTCTAGTTATGAGAAGACACAGGTATAATACATGTGTGTGACTCAGTGATCAGCTCTAGTTATGAGAAGACACAAGTATAATACATGTGTGTGACTCAGTGATCAGCTCTAGTTATGAGAAGACACAGGTATAATACATGTGTGTGACTCAGTGATCAGCTCTAGTTATGAGAAGACACAGGTATAATACATGTGTGTGACTCAGTGATCAGCTCTAGTTATGAGAAGACACAGGTATAATACATGTGTGTGACTCAGTGATCAGCTCTAGTTATGAGAAGACACAGGTATAATACATGTGTGTGACTCAGTGATCAGCTCTAGTTATGAGAAGACACAGGTATAATACATGTGTGTGACTCAGTGATCAGCTCTAGTTATGAGAAGACACAGGTATAATACATGTGTGTGACTCAGTGATCAGCTCTAGTTATGAGAAGACACAGGTATAATACATGTGTGTGACTCAGTGATCAGCTCTAGTTATGAGAAGACACAGGTATAATACATGTGTGTGACTCAGTGATCAGCTCTAGTTATGAGAAGACACAGGTATAATACATGTGTGTGACTCAGTGATCAGCTCTAGTTATGAGAAGACACAGGTATAATACATGTGTGTGACTCAGTGATCAGCTCTAGTTATGAGAAGACACAGGTATAATACATGTGTGTGACTCAGTGATCAGCTCTAGTTATGAGAAGACACAGGTATAATACATGTGTGTGACTCAGTGATCAGCTCTAGTTATGAGAAGACACAGGTATAATACATGTGTGTGACTCAGTGATCAGCTCTAGTTATGAGAAGACACAGGTATAATACATGTGTGTGACTCAGTGATCAGCTCTAGTTATGAGAAGACACAGGTATAATACATGTGTGTGACTCAGTGATCAGCTCTAGTTATGAGAAGACACAGGTATAATACATGTGTGTGACTCAGTGATCTGCTCTAGTTATGAGAAGACACACTCAGTGATATAATGAGAAGACACAGGTATAATACAGGTATAATACATGTGTGTGACTCAGTGATCAGCTCTAGTTATGAGAAGACACAGGTATAATACATGTGTGTGACTCAGTGATCAGCTCTAGTTATGAGAAGACACAGGTATAATACATGTGTGTGACTCAGTGATCAGCTCTAGTTATGAGAAGACACAGGTATAATACATGTGTGTGACTCAGTGATCAGCTCTAGTTATGAGAAGACACAGGTATAATACATGTGTGTGACTCAGTGATCAGCTCTAGTTATGAGAAGACACAGGTATAATACATGTGTGTGACTCAGTGATCAGCTCTAGTTATGAGAAGACACAGGTATAATACATGTGTGTGACTCAGTGATCAGCTCTAGTTATGAGAAGACACAGGTATAATACATGTGTGTGACTCAGTGATCAGCTCTAGTTATGAGAAGACACAGGTATAATACATGTGTGTGACTCAGTGATCAGCTCTAGTTATGAGAAGACACAGGTATAATACATGTGTGTGACTCAGTGATCAGCTCTAGTTATGAGAAGACACAGGTATAATACATGTGTGTGACTCAGTGATCAGCTCTAGTTATGAGAAGACACAGGTATAATACATGTGTGTGACTCAGTGATCAGCTCTAGTTATGAGAAGACACAGGTATAATACATGTGTGTGACTCAGTGATCAGCTCTAGTTATGAGAAGACACAGGTATAATACATGTGTGTGACTCAGTGATCAGCTCTAGTTATGAGAAGACACAGGTATAATACATGTGTGTGACTCAGTGATCAGCTCTAGTTATGAGAAGACACAGGTATAATACATGTGTGTGACTCAGTGATCAGCTCTAGTTATGAGAAGACACAGGTATAATACATGTGTGTGACTCAGTGATCAGCTCTAGTTATGAGAAGACACAGGTATAATACATGTGTGTGACTCAGTGATCAGCTCTAGTTATGAGAAGACACAGGTATAATACATGTGTGTGACTCAGTGATCAGCTCTAGTTATGAGAAGACACAGGTATAATACATGTGTGTGACTCAGTGATCAGCTCTAGTTATGAGAAGACACAGGTATAATACATGTGTGTGACTCAGTGATCAGCTCTAGTTATGAGAAGACACAGGTATAATACATGTGTGTGACTCAGTGATCAGCTCTAGTTATGAGAAGACACAGGTATAATACATGTGTGTGACTCAGTGATCAGCTCTAGTTATGAGAAGACACAGGTATAATACATGTGTGTGACTCAGTGATCAGCTCTAGTTATGAGAAGACACAGGTATAATACATGTGTGTGACTCAGTGATCAGCTCTAGTTATGAGAAGACACAGGTATAATACATGTGTGTGACTCAGTGATCAGCTCTAGTTATGAGAAGACACAGGTATAATACATGTGTGTGACTCAGTGATCAGCTCTAGTTATGAGAAGACACAGGTATAATACATGTGTGTGACTCAGTGATCAGCTCTAGTTATGAGAAGACACAGGTATAATACATGTGTGTGACTCAGTGATCAGCTCTAGTTATGAGAAGACACAGGTATAATACATGTGTGTGACTCAGTGATCAGCTCTAGTTATGAGAAGACACAGGTATAATACATGTGTGTGACTCAGTGATCAGCTCTAGTTATGAGAAGACACAGGTATAATACATGTGTGTGACTCAGTGATCAGCTCTAGTTATGAGAAGACACAGGTATAATACATGTGTGTGACTCAGTGATCAGCTCTAGTTATGAGAAGACACAGGTATAATACATGTGTGTGACTCAGTGATCAGCTCTAGTTATGAGAAGACACAGGTATAATACATGTGTGTGACTCAGTGATCAGCTCTAGTTATGAGAAGACACAGGTATAATACATGTGTGTGACTCAGTGATCAGCTCTAGTTATGAGAAGACACAGGTATAATACATGTGTGTGACTCAGTGATCAGCTCTAGTTATGAGAAGACACAGGTATAATACATGTGTGTGACTCAGTGATCAGCTCTAGTTATGAGAAGACACAGGTATAATACATGTGTGTGACTCAGTGATCAGCTCTAGTTATGAGAAGACACAGGTATAATACATGTGTGTGACTCAGTGATCAGCTCTAGTTATGAGAAGACACAGGTATAATACATGTGTGTGACTCAGTGATCAGCTCTAGTTATGAGAAGACACAGGTATAATACATGTGTGTGACTCAGTGATCAGCTCTAGTTATGAGAAGACACAGGTATAATACATGTGTGTGACTCAGTGATCAGCTCTAGTTATGAGAAGACACAGGTATAATACATGTGTGTGACTCAGTGATCAGCTCTAGTTATGAGAAGACACAGGTATAATACATGTGTGTGACTCAGTGATCAGCTCTAGTTATGAGAAGACACAGGTATAATACATGTGTGTGACTCAGTGATCAGCTCTAGTTATGAGAAGACACAGGTATAATACATGTGTGTGACTCAGTGATCAGCTCTAGTTATGAGAAGACACAGGTATAATACATGTGTGTGACTCAGTGATCAGCTCTAGTTATGAGAAGACACAGGTATAATACATGTGTGTGACTCAGTGATCAGCTCTAGTTATGAGAAGACACAGGTATAATACATGTGTGTGACTCAGTGATCAGCTCTAGTTATGAGAAGACACAGGTATAATACATGTGTGTGACTCAGTGATCAGCTCTAGTTATGAGAAGACACAGGTATAATACATGTGTGTGACTCAGTGATCAGCTCTAGTTATGAGAAGACACAGGTATAATACATGTGTGTGACTCAGTGATCAGCTCTAGTTATGAGAAGACACAGGTATAATACATGTGTGTGACTCAG
>NW_027200692.1:0-17920 GCF_038502225.1 Cherax quadricarinatus
CTGTTCACTACTACTTTTTCTGTTCAGTGTGTTAGGAACCTTAAAATCAATCTGCCTACCTTTCCTGCATTGTCCATGGCCTTCGTTTTGTGCGCTATCACTCCATGATCTCATTTGTCAAACGCCTCTGCAAAATCTGTGTAAATCACATCTGCATTTTGCTCGTCTTCCAATGCCTCCGTAATTCTGTCATAATGGTTCAGCAGCTGTGACAGACATGATCGTCCTGCTCTAAAACCATGTTGGTTCGGGTTATGTTGGTTGTGCTGCTCCATGAAATTTGTAATCTGCCGTCTCATCACTCTTTCGAAGATTTTTATGATGTGTGAAGGGCTACTGGTCTGTAATTTTTAGCTTGTGCTTTACTACCTCCCTTATGCAAAGAAGCTATGTTTGCATTCTTTAAGGCCTCCGGTATTTCATCCAGTTCTAAGCTTTTTCTGCAAAGAATAAAGAGGACTCGTGATAGTGGTACTTTACATTTCTTCATAAATAGATCATTCCATAAATCTGGTCCAGGTGCTGAGTAAGTGGGCATATTATCCATTTCTTTCACGAAATCTATGGGTTTTGCACTAATGTCAGTTTGTTGATCTGCGCTGCCTTTTGCTAAAGTGAAAAATATTTCTGCATTTTCTACTTTGCTGTCATTTACTGGGCTGTTGAACACCGACTCATTTCTTGTTCAACGTCAGTATACGAATCTCCTCTCAATAATGGTCCAATTCTACAGCTTCGATAGGAACAGAAATATTTTGGGTTTCTTGCAATATCCTGTATAACCCTTTGTTTCTTTTGGAATTCTTCTGTTAGGTATGACATCTTAAGTTTTTGCTTTAATTCAGTGATCTCTCGGCAACGACTATCTGTCCTCTGTTGCGAAATATTTGAGATTTTTAAGAAATTCTGTAACCCGTTTTCTTCTGTACCATCCTCCTACGCTCTCTGTCTATATCTGATCATCTGGGTTTCCTCAATGGTAAATGCTTTATACATTGTATGCTTCTATATTCAGCTTCTCTAAGCACTGGTGGGGATTTAGAGTGCTCATGTCTGATTTCCAGGATAAAACTGATAGCTCTTGGTTTATTTTTTTCCAATCAATTCTATGGTTGTAAAGATTAAACTTACAGAACATCCCGTCTCTAACATTAGCGATGCATTTTCCTAACCCTCAGATAATACTCGTTTGAACTTCTATAATTTTGTGATCAGAGTATATTGTTTAGTAAATGTTATGTCTCTAATTAGTTCCTCGTTTGTTTATGAATATGAAATTCAGGGTATTTTCATTTCTAGTGGGATCAGTTATCTGTTGGTTCAATGAGTACTTTTCACAAAGCCTCATTAGTTCCCTGGTATGTGCCTGTTGAGCCAGGCTGCTTCCTGGAGATATTTCTGGTATAACATTTCGTTGCACCATCTTCCATTTTACATGAGGAAGATTAAAATCTCCAAGGTGTGAAATATTTGGAGTGGGATTTTCTAGCCTATCCAGGTAGCTGTCTGTCTTCCTTAACTGATCTGTGAATTCCTCAGCAGTTGCTGATGGAGGTTTATAAACTAGGATAATTACCAAATACCTATTTTCAACTTTATTGCCTAAGATTTCTACTCTATCATTCTTAGAATTCAGCACTTCTGTGCAACAGAGAGTATCACTTACATAGAGTCCTGCTCCTCCCTGTGACCTATTAATTCATTACATCTATACATGTTATAGTTTTCTATCTTTATTTCTCCGTCCAAAACATCCTTTGTGTGTGTTTCTGTAAATGCCCCAGACATGGCATTCTCTTCTGATAGGGGCCCGCTGACATAACTTCGTCGTTTTTATTTGATTTCAGACTATGAATATTTGCAAATATGAAGCAGGAATTACTATTTGGGACAACAGAAAGAAAAACAAGAAATTTAAAATATCATCAAGCAGGGGAGGAGGACATGTTTAAGCTAATAATTTTTCAGAGAAATGGGGAGTAATCGAAGGAGAGTAACCGGCCAGTCAAATTAATTTTCAAGACAAAAACGGTGTGAGACAGGATCCTGCAGGATCCTGTCTCACACTGGAAGGTGTTCCTAGAACGTGACAGAACGAGGACAGAACGACAACAGCTGAGAGGACAAAGAGAAGAAAGGGGCTTGAAAGAGAGACAAGGCTAGAGTCAGTACAAAAAAACATGAGTCGAGTGGAGCAGAGTATGCACACACCTACAGAACCACCTTCAGAAGCTAGCAGCTAAATACACAGTCAACACTCACAACGAATAAGTGGAAGGAGTGGCATGCAAGAATCACAGAGACATCACCAGGCATCATAACCCTCAGAGAAACCAAGCTCTCAGGAATGATGACAAATGCCATCTTTCCAACTGGATATCAGATCCTGAGGAAAGACAGAGGGAACAAGGGGGGTGGAGGAGTGGCACTGCTCATCAAAACCCAATAGGATTTTGAGGAGTTGGAGAGAGGGAACAGAGGAGAAGCAAGGGACTACATAATAGGAACCAGAGGGGTCCCTAGGTGGTGATTGCAGTGATGTATAACCCACTACAGAATAGCAGGAGGCTAAGACAAGAATATAATAAGAGTAACAAATAGTTGATACACTGGCTGAAGTGGCCAGAAGGCCCATGTGGGCAGGGCAAAGCTATGGGTTGAGGGTGACTTGGATTACATAGAAATCGACTGGTAAAACCTGGAGCCACATAGGGGCCCAGAAACGTGGAGAGTTAATGTGCTGGAGATGGTACTGGAAAACCTCATGGATTAACACGTTAGGAATACTACCAGAGAGTGAGAAGAGAGGATGAACCAGCAAGACTGGACCTTGCATTCGCCTTAAGTGCACCTATTGGTGATAACACACGAAAGGCCAGTCGGAGCTAGTGATCACGTGGTTCTCAACTTCGAATCCTTAGTAGAGTTACAAGTAGAGGGGGAAGAAGGAAAAGTGAAGCAAAACTATAAGAGAGGGGACTACCCAGACATGATGTATTTCCTGCACGAAGTCCAGTGTGACAGAAAACTGGGAGGGAAAACTGTAAATGAGATTATGGAATACATGACATCAATATGCTAGGAAGCGGAGGAGAGGATTGTAACCAAGGGAAACAGACATGATGAGAAGGCCAGAAAGAGCCCTTGGTTCACCCAGAAGTGTAGAGAGACTAAAACCAAGTGAGCTAGAGAATTTAAGGAGTATAGAAGACAAAGGACCCATGAGAAAAATGAGAGTAGTCGAAGAGCAAAAAACTATACATGCACAGGTAAGGAGGGAAGCCCAACAAGAACACGAAAATCACATAGCAGAGAAAGTGAAGTCTGACCCGAAGCTGTTGTTCAGTCACATGAGGAAGAAAACAACAAGCAAAGGCCAGGTAATCTGGGTGAGGAGCTCGACATGATATTCAAAGTACTATTCATAGTGTAGACGATAAAGACTCCAGAAAGACGGAGAGGTTGGAAAAACCAACAAGTGCTGGATACGATACATACAACCGAGGAGGAGATGAAGAGGCTGCTAAGCGAACTAGATACCCTAAAAGCAATGGGGCCGGATAACAATGCTCAAAACATCTATCGAAACAGGGCGACTACCTGAGTTATGGAAGACAGCAAATGTAGTCAAAATTTTTAAAAAAGGGGACAGACACTCAACATGAAGCTACAGACCAGTGTCACTAACATGTACTATATGCAGAGTCATGGAGAAAATTATCAGACGAAGAGTGGTGGACCCCCTAGACAGAAATGAGCTTACAAATGGCAACCAGAACGGATGCAGAGACGGGATATTCTCTGTCACAAACCTACTAGAATTCAATGAGGTGACAACGGTAAGACAAGAGAGAGAGACTGGTGGGTAGAGTGCGTTTTCTTGGACTGTAAGAAGGTTTTTGACAAAGTTCAACACAAGAGACTAGTGCAAAAGCTGGAGGACCAGGCAGGTATAACAGGGAAGACGCTGCAATGGATCGGAGAATAAACGACGGGAAGGCAGCGGCGAGTCATGGTACGTGATGAGGTGTCAGAGTGGGAGCCTGTGACGAACGGGGTTTCAGAGGGGCCACTCCAGGGACCAGTGCAAAGACATGAAGGAAGTGTCCCTGTTTGGAGACGACATGAAGTTAATGAGGAGAACGCAGTTGGAGGACGACTAGGCAGCACTACAGAGGTATCTGGACAGGCTGCAGACCAGGTCCAGCAACTGGCTCCTGTAGTTCAGCCCTACTAAGTGCAGAGTCATGAAGATTGGGAAAGGTAAAGAAGACTACAGACAGATTACAGTCTAGGGGACCAAAGACTACAAACTACACTCAAGGAAAAGGATTTTGGAGTGTGTATAATACCGAGCCTATCTCCTGAGGGGCACATCTACCAAATAACTGCTACAACATAGCGAACCTAAGAATAACATTCCAACATCTCAGTACGGAGCCGTTCTGGACCCTGTACACCTTGCACGTCAGGCTCATATTGGAATATACAGCTCCAGTTGGCCTCCTTCACCTGGTCAAATACGTCAGGATACTTGGAATGTGCATAGGTTTGCAAATGAGACTAGTTCTGGAGCTAACGGAGATGTCCTACGAGGAGAGGTTAAGAGACACTATAGGACAGGAGGGACAGGGAAGACATGATAACGACATATAAAGTACTGAGAGGAATTGATAAGATGGACAGAGACAGGATGTTCCAGAGATTGGACACACCATCAAGGAGTCACATTTAGAAGTTAAAGAATCAGATATGTTACAGGGATGTTAATATTACTTCAGCCATATAGTTGTCAGGAAGTGGAAAAGTCTGGAAAGTGAGGTAGTGGAGGTAGGTACCATACAAAGCTTTAAGAAGAAGTATGACAAAGCTCATGGAACAGGGAGAGTGTGAACCTAGAAGCGATCAGTGAAGAGTCGGGGCCAGGAGCTATGAATCGACCCCTGCAACCACAATTAGGTGATTACTATTATGTAGTGTATTTATAACATAGTGTGTTAGTGAATAATGTAAAAAGAAAAACGGTTGATATGTTATTTTCTGGGATTCGTTCTGAAACCAGATGTGTATTATTCCTGGTCAGTCAGCGTAGACAGGAGGGGAGAGTGAGTTGTGTGTGTGAGGTAGTTTGTGAAGCTCAGCACCTGCAGCAAGATGTCCTAAGATGTCATGGTTTGTTTTTGTAGGGATGCTGTTTTTTATGTAAGTTTATAAACCACAGGTTAGTTTATTGGTTTAAGGCCCTAGTGTGCAGAGGCCTGTTTAATTTTGGGTGAGTGCTTTTACAGCCTACAGGTTGAGCAGCCAGCAGAAGGAGGGGGGGGGGAGGATATCATGAAGCCTGTCTGTTTATAAATAATTATGGTTTTTTTACTCACTAGTAGCAGTGTGCTAGTGAGCTAATGTGAGTACTGGATAAAGGTAAACTCGAATGTGGTGATGTCGGTATGTGATAGAGTAGGTTGTATGTGGTATATGTACGTAGAAACAGGCGGGTATATACAAAGAAAGATACCAGTCAACAGGATTCGAAACTACTACTGGGGACGGTCAAGATTCCCAGGGAGTGCTCTAGTCCACTCGGCCACACAAATGCCACATAGACTGGGCAGCCTGGTTTACAAGCCATATTTCTTTCTCAGCCCGGGCAAGGCAGTGAGCCTCAAGCATGAATTAAAGCTATTTCAATTTTCTCCTGTATGTTCTGACCTCTCAAGCGATTTTTATATCAATGCACCACGCATAAATAAGCGGGTGTATACTAAGATCGCAGTCAGCAGGACTGAAATAGCTTGAATCCCTGCTTGAGGCTCACTGTTGTGCACGGGCTGGGAAACAAACATGGTTTGTGAGCCAGGCTGCCCAGTCTATGTGGCATTTGTGTGGCAGAGTGGACTAGAGCGCTGCCTGGGAATCTTGACCGGCCCCAGTAGTAGTTTCGAATCCTGCTCTGATATATATATACGTATATAAATAATAGATGAGTTTTGATGTCTTACCTTATAATAAATTTAATATTGACTAATTAACGTTCTACATTTAATGTGAAGGTACAAGCTGGCACTAGCGTAGTTTCTTTTTCGATTTTAAACAATATAAATGCCCCTAAACTAGGCAGGTCGTTTACCCTTCAGGACCCAGGACTTTTATTTACGTTAAACAGCCAAAAGCGTCACAGTACACTTAGGTGAGTACACACACACACAAACACACTGACGACACTGGAGGACAGGAGAGATAGGGGGACATGATAACGACATACAAAATACTGAGAGGAATTGACAAGGTGGACAAAGACAGGATGTTCCAGAGATGGGGCACAGCAACAAGGGGACACAGAAGTTGAACACTCAGATGAATCACAGGGATGTTAGGAAGTATTTCTTCAGCCACAGAGTAGTCAGGAAGTGGAATAGTTTGGGAAGCGATCTAGTGGAGGCAGGATCCATACATAGCTTTAAGCAGAGGTATGTTAAAGCTCACGGTTCAGGGAGAGTGACCTAGTAGCGACCAGTGAAGAGGCGGGGCCAGGAGCTAGGACCCGACCCCTGCAACCTCAACTAGGTGAGTACAACTAGGTGAGTACACACGGAAACACATCTTTTCCCTCTAGCTCCCTTCCCACTCTTTCTCCACCCTTCCATCACTCTCCCTGTTATTCTCCCAACCTCTTACCCCCTTACAACCCTCCACGTCCCACACACACACACCTAAAGCACACCTAAAAAAATGGTGGCTTGGAGATGAATGGTTTTGGTAAGGAAGAATGGATGGCAGAGCAATGCAAAAGGATGGAACATGAGTGGGAGAGCAAATTAGATGAGTTTTTCTGCAAAAATGGAGAAAAGGATAGAGATAGGGCTGTCTGTGAAATTCGAAAAGAGGTTGGAGGAGGAGAGGAAGAAATGGGAGTCACAAGTCGAAGCTGCGGTAGCCAGGATAAGGCCCTAGAATATGAGATAAGTAGGCTGAAGCGAGTTAAAGAGATATTGACCAGAGGAGATACAGCATCTGAAGCTGGTATACCCCTACTGAGTGAGGGGCCCAATGGGAAGTAGACATAACTTACTCTAAGGCCCTATCAGCCCGCCAAGCAGGGCTGGGGATTGAAGGGAGAGAGCAGCTGGGAGCAGGGATGGTGGTGAGGGATAGGGGTGAAGGTAGACAGGGGGCATAGGTCATTTGCAGAGGCACGACCATGCCACCAAGAGCTACTGGAAAAATAAGGAAGAAAATGGCCAAGTACAAACAGGAACCAGAGACACAGAGTGAGAGGCAGTGAGAGGAGGAGAGGGCAAAGTCAGTGTTTACTCATGGGCTTCAGGAGATTGAGGGAAGGACACACAATGAAAGACGGCAGATAGAAAGACAGAAGATTGAAAATATCATCAAAGAAATAGGCAAAGAGGACATGTATGAGATTGTAAATTTTCTGAAAATAGGGGGGTACTTGAAGGGGAGAAAATGGCCGGTGAAGCTGATTTTCAGGACAGAAGCAGTGTGAAACAGGATCCAGCAAGAGAAACCATAGTTGAAGGAATCATCAGCATACAAGACGGTGTTCCTAGACCGAGACAGAACAAAAACAGAGAGAGGACATAAAAGTGAGAGGAGCTAGGAAAAGAGACAAGGACAGAATCAGCAGAGGACAACCAGAGCAACAAGAGCAAGCACACAGAACAATCCCCAGAACCCCACAACCAAACATGCTATCCCAACATAGACCACAATCCACACTTACAGCCCCCACCCCACACTACACTGTAGAATCCCACAGCACACAGCCAGGTTCTTCCCCCCTCTCAGACCCCCCAAAACACCGTGTCGGACAGGAAACTGAAGGTATGGTACACCAAAGCTGATGGAATAACGAAACAGTGGGAGTGGCGGCACGAAGAGTCGGAGAGGCATCACAGGATATCATAGCCCTCACTGAAACCAAGCTCACAGGGATGATAACAGACGCCATCCTTCCAACGGGATATCAGATCCTGAGGAAAGACAGAGGGAACAGGGAGGGGTGGAGGAGTGGCACTGCTGATCAAAAACTGATGGGAATTTGATGAGCTGGAGAGAGGAGACAGAGGAGAAGCAAGAGAATCATAATACAAACACTTCAGTCTGGTGGCCCCAAGGTGGTAATTGCAGTGATGTATAACCCACCACAAAACAGCATGAGGCCAAGGCAAAAGTATGATTAGAGTATGGTAGAAACACTGGCCGAAGTGGCCAGAAGGGCTCATGTGAGCAGGGCAAAGCTACTGATCATGGGTGACTTCAACCACAGGTTAATCGATTGGGAGAACTTGGAGCCATTTGCAACCAAGAAACACGGAGGGCTAAGATGATGGAGGTGGTACTGGAAAACCTCATGTACCAACTCGTAAGGGACACTACCAGAGAGAGAAGAGAGGACGAACCAGCGAGACTGGACGTAGTATTCACATTGAGTAGTGCAGATATTGAGGACATCACATATGAAAGACCCCCTAGGGCCAGTGATCATGTGGTTCTGAGCTTCGAACAAATAGTAGAGTTACAAGTGGAGGGGGAAGCAGGAATGGCCGAACAAATGAAGTCAAACTACAAGAAAGAGGACAATGCAGGCATCAAAAACTTCCTGCACAGGGTTCAGTGGGACAGAGAACTGGCAGGGAAGTCAGTAAACGAGTTAAGGAGAGGTTTGTACCTAAGGGTAACAGGAATAACGAAATGGCCAAGATGAGCCTGTGGTTCACTCAAATGTGCAAGGAGGCCAAAAGGAAGTGTGCTAGGGAATGGATGAAGTATAGAAGGTGAAGGACCCACGAGAATTATGAGAGCAGTCATAGAGCCAGAATTGAATAAACACAGGTAAGAAGTGAGGCCCAAAGACAATACGAGAATGACATAGCAGTGAAAGCCAAATCTGACATAAAGGTGTTGTAAAGCCACACCAGGAGGGTACCAACAGTCAAGGATCAGGTAATCAGGCTGAGAAAGGAAGTGTTCACAGAGGAGACAGAAGGGCCTCCAAAAAGGTGGAGAGGTGGGGTACACCATCAAGTGTTGGACACAATACATACAACTGTGGAAGCAGTAAAGAGACTGTTAAGCGAGCTAGATACCTTAAAGGTGATGGGGGCCCATGGGTCATGAGAGAGGGAGCAGAGGCGCTTTGTGCACCACTAACAACAATCTTCAACACGTCTATCGAAACAGGGCGACTACCTGAAGTATGGAAGAGAGTAAATGTAGTCCCAGTTCTTAAAAAAAGAAGAGAGACACGAAGCATTAAACTACAGACCAGTGTCACTGATGTGTATAGCATGCAAGGCCATGGAGAAGATTATCAGGAGAGGAGTGGTGGAGCACCTAGAAAGCTTATGAATGACAGCCAGCATGGTTTCTGGGGCGGGAAATCTTGCATCATAAACCATCTGGAGTTCTATGACAGGGTGACGGCAGTAAGACAAGAGAGAAAGGGGTAGGTAGATTGCATTTTCTTGAACTGTAAGAAAGCGTTTGACAAAGTTCCACACAAGAGATTATTGCAAAAGCTGGAGGACCAGGCAGGGATAACAGGTAAGACACTAAATTGGATCAGGAAATACCTGTCGGGAAGACAAAAGCGAGTCATAGTTCGTGGCAAGGTGTCAGAGTGGGCGCCTGTAACGAGTCGGGTGCCACAGGATCAGTCCAAGGACCGGTTCTGTTTCTGGTAGGAAGGAATAGACTCTGACGTGCCCCTGTTTGCTGATGATGTGAAGTTGATGAGAAGAATTCAATGGGACGAGGACCATGCAGAACTACAGAGGGATCTGGACAGGCTGCAGGCCTGGTCCAGCAACTGGCTCCTGGAGTTCAGCTCCACAGAGTGCAAAGTCATGAAGATTGGGAAAGGGCAAAGAAGACCACAGACGGAGTACAGACTAGGGGGCCAGATTCTACAAACCTCACTCAAGGAAAGGCATCTTGGGGTGAGTATAACACCAGGCACACCTCCTGAGGTGTACAACAAAAATACCTCCTGCAGAATAGGGGCGCTAGGGAAACCTAAGAACAGCATTCCGACATCTTAATAAGGAGTCATTCAGGACCCTGTACACCGTGTACGTTAGGCCCATATTGGAGTATGCAGCGCCAGTTTGGAACCCTCATCTAGCCAAGCATGTAAGGAAACTAGAGGAAGGTCATTGGTTTGCAAGAAGACTAGTACCGGAGTTAATGGGTATATCCTAAGGGGAGAGGTTAAGGGAAATTGAATTGACGACATTGGAAGACAGGAGAGATAGGGGTGGATATGATAGCGACATATAAAATACTGAGAGGAATTGACAAGGTGGACAGAGACAGGATGTTCCAGAGATTGGACACAGTAACAAGGGGACACAGTTGGAAGTTGAAGAACCTGATGAACCATAGGGATCTTTGGAAGTATTTGTTCAGAGTTGTCAGGAAGTGGAATAGTCTGGGAAGTGATATAGTGGAGGCAGGATCCATACATAGCTTTAAGAAGAGGTACGATAAAGCTCATGGAGCGGGAAGAGTGACCCGAGTAGCGGCCAGTGAAAAGGCGAGGCCAGAAGCTGTGACTCGTCCCCTGCAACCAAAACTAGGTGAGTACACACACACACACACACACACACACACACACACACACACACACACACACACACACACACACACACACACAAACACTGTCTCATCTCTAAATAACAAAAAAGACACAATACCGTGATTGGAACAATACAACAAATAACTCACACATGGGAGAGAGAAGCGTCGTAAGCTCCTGTCTCCTATATGCCGGTTATGTGTTGTACAGTCTCGTCTCTTTTTTCCTCTTTCTCGCTCTCCCCCTCGTTTTCTAAACCACAACAAATTCTCGTTAACCCAGAGAGAAAACACTCGAGCAGTGCACAAACACTTGACAACAAGACCACAGGACACAGCCGCAGCATCCGTCTTGTTTACCTCTGCTGCTCTCTCATGATGAGGTCAGGCTGCTCCCAGTATTCACTTACATCCGCCTGAGATGACGCTAATACTGCACCTAACCTTGCTCAGTGTCACGCTGGCTTTAATATTAAAGAAAAAGGTTTAATATTATTACAACTAATACTGTATGACAGATAATTCTGTATTATCGGATTATTGTTTAGGCAATTACACATAAAAAATCATTAAATATTGCTTATAACTTGCATGACGTTAATTATTCAAAATTATCTTCATATCATTTGTGGAATGAACTCTCTGTCAAGATACGTATATTATGAAATAATAATAATAATAATAATAATAATAATAATAATAATAATAATAATAATAATAATAATAATAATAATAATCTCAGTAGTACCAGTTACCAGTAACCAGTAGATGACTCACTACCAACCGTCTGTGTGAATCACTGACTGTTATTCACGTTGCTGCTGACCATAGCATGTTTTTAAAACACCGCTCACCCTCTAGGCACTGGTGGGTCAGTCTGAGATAGAGAGCAGAGAGAGGCAGGGCGACTGATGGTGCTTCCCATACTTTTAGTTATAATTATAGGTACTAACCAGCCTACGTGAGTGCTTTTACCCCATCCACCTTATCGAACCCACATGACAAATTGGTGACAGCGGTGTGGGCGTGGATTTACGGGTATTTCAGACGTTAGAAGATTGTTTGTGGGGTACCGGCAGGTCAGAGGTGAACCTACCACCTCCAGCTAGCCGCTTACCCTCACTCTCCTCCACCCTGTGTCGCTTCAGCCTGCAAACCAGTTCCAGCCGTTTTTTGAAGCTTCCTGGCTTAGTTCGTGTGTTAATTGCTTCAATCTCCGAGGGGTTGACCCGGATATTGCAATTAAGCCAGTCAGTAAGCCAGACTGTGGAAGTGAGCGCTAGTCATCCTGTCTCCTGTCATCCACCTGCTCCTTCATGCTGTGTGCATCGTTACACGTCTTCCAGTCAGCTATTGTCGTGGGTTAAGCCAGCATGACAATCCAGCTTCGTAACCCAGCTGAGAGAGAGAAGTAAGCCACGCAAATTCCTCTGAAGTATTGTCTCCTATATCGCTTTGTGCTCCCAGTTGGATGCTAAGAGTGGTCTTCACCATCCTTGTGGCATATGTGGCTTAGTTAAGCCACCTGGAGGCTGTGCGTGGTGAGAAGTGTGTGACAGTGAAAGTGCACAGGGCCAGCTTGTTCCACTGCCCCCACCACCACCACCATCACCAGCCACCCACTCACCCACCTCATCTACCTGTGGATTTTTTTCCACCCTTGTACCGGGTCCTAGTACTGTTTTGGCTCACATAATTGGTCAAGAGATTGTAGCTGAGCGCCAACGATAAAGCCAGTTATGTGAGTTCACCTAGAAAGCGCATTTCTTCACGACAACAGTGTGAGTGTAGGAGGAATCACCACCCGCAAACAGGACCTTCTTCCCCTTATCACTCGTCACCCCGTCTACCACTCCAGACTTCAGTGATAATTGTTTAGAGACATTTTCCTTGCATTTAAAGACATTTGCGTGTGTGAGAATTTCAGTGTACAGTGAATTTCTTGTGTACTCTAAGCCTTGTGTTTTCAGCGTAGACTCAGTGTTTCTTTGACTCATTATTTTTGCAATATTTTTCAGTGTAATCTCTCATCTCTCGTGTTTCACTTTTATATTTTTTTATCTGTGTTTTTTATGCTACCCTCAGTCTGTAGTAAGTATTATTGTGTAGTGTACCAGTCAGTCACTCTGTGTGAAGTAATTCATTCATTTTTTTATCTTGTGTTCCTTCAGCATCGTATTCTCCAGTATTTGTCATTATTGTAGTTCATGCAGTGATATTCACCCAGTATACTAAATTATCCATTTATTTCTATGTATCTTTTTTTTTATTTTTTTTTTCGTTTGTCCAGCAGTCTCATTCCCTTGATTTTTTCGCAGACTCGTGTACAATTATTTTTGGCAGCAATTTTTGTCGTATCAGTCACAGCAAGATTTGTTGTGTGTGCCCGCCACTTGTGAGTGTTGTGTGCCCCGCCACTTGTGAGTGTTGTGTGCCCCGCCACTTGTGAGTGTTGTGTGCCCCGCCACTTGTGAGTGTTGTGTGCCCCGCCACTTGTGAGTGTTGTGTGCCCCGCCACTTGTGAGTGTTGTGTGCCCCGCCACTTGTGAATGTTGTGTGCCCGCCACTTGTGAGTGTTGTGTGCCCCGCCACTTGTGAGTGTTGTGTGCCCCGCCACTTGTGAGTGTTGTGTGCCCCGCCACTTGTGTTGTGTGCCCCGCCACTTGTGAGTGTTGTGTGCCCCGCCACTTGTGAGTGTTGTGTGCCCCGCCACTTGTGAGTGTTGTGTGCCCGCCACTTGTGAGTTGTGTGCCCGCCACTTGTGAGTGTTGTGTGCCCCGCCACTTGTGAGTGTTGTGTGCCCGCCACTTGTGAGTGTTGTTTGCCCGCCACTTGTGAGTGTTGTGTTGTGAGTGTTGTGTGCCCCGCCACTTGTGAGTGTTGTGTGCCCCGCCACCCCGCCACTTGTGAGTGTTGTGTGCCCTTGTGAGCGTTGTGTGCCCGCCACTTGTGAGTGTTGTGTGCCCGCCACTTGTGAGTGTTGTGTGCCCGCCACTTGTGAGTGTTGTGTGCCCGCCACTTGTGAGTGTTGTGTGCCCCGCCACTTGTGAGTGTTGTGTGCCCGCCACTTGTGAGTGTTGTGTGCCCGCCACTTGTAAGTGTTGTGTGCCCTGCCACTCGTAAGTGTTGTGTGTTCCCTGCCACTTGTGAGTGTTGTGTGCCCGCCACTTGTGAGTGTTGTGTGCCCGCCACTTGTAAGTGTTGTGTGCCCTGCCACTCGTAAGTGTTGTGTGTGCCCTGCCACTTGTAAGTGTTGTGTGTGCCCGCCACTTGTAAGCCACTTGTGAGTGTGTGTGTGCCCGCCACTTGTAAGTGTTGTGTGCCCGCCACTTGTAAGTGTAGTGTGCCCCGCCACTTGTAAGTGTTGCAAGTGTGTGCCCGCCACTTGTGAGTGAGTTGTGTACCCGCCACTTGTGAGTGTTGTGTGCCCGCCACTGGTGAGTGTTGTGTGCCCGCCACTTTTGAGTGTTGTGTGCCCCGCCACTTGTGAGTGTTTGTGTGCCCGCCACTTGTGAGTGTTGTGTGCCCGCCACTTGTGAGTGTTGTGTGCCCCGCCACTTGTGAGTGTTGTGTGCCCGCCACTTGTGAGTGTGCCCCGCCACTTGTGAGTGTTGTGTGCCCGCCACTTGTGATTGTTGTGTGCCCGCCACTTGTGAGTGTTGTGTGCCCCGCCACTTGTGAGTGTTGTGTGCCCGCCACTTGTGAGTGTTGTGTGCCCGCCACTTGTAAGTGTTGTGTGCCCTGCCACTTGTAAGTGTTGTGTGCCCCGCCACTTGTAAGTGTTGTGTGCCCCGCCACTTGTGAGTGTTGTGTGCCCCGCCACTTGTGAGTGTTGTGTGCCCGCCACTTGTGAGTGTTGTGTGCCCGCCACTTGTAAGTGTTGTGTGTGCCCCGCCACTTGAAAGTGTTGTGTGCCCCGCCACTTGTAAGTGTTGTGTGCCCCGTCACTTGTAAGTGTTGTGTGCCCCGCCACTTGTGAGTGTTGTGTGCCCCGCCACTTGTGAGTGTTGTGTGCCCCGCCACTTGTGAGCGTTGTGTGCCGCGCCACTTGTGAGTGTTGTGTGCCCGCCACTTGTAAGTGTTGTGTGCCCCGCCACTTGTGAGTGTTGTGTGCCCGCCACTTGTGAGTGTTGTGTGCCCCGCCACTTGTAAGTGTTGTGTGCCCCGCCACTTGTAAGTGTTTTGTGCCCGCCACTTGTAAGTGTTGTGTGCCCCGCCACTTGTAAGTGTTGTGTGCCCGCCACTTGCAAGTGTTTTGTGCCCGCCACTTGTGAGTGTTGTGTGCCCGCCACTTGTGAGTGTTGTGTGCCCGCCACTTGTGAGTGTTGTGTGCCCGCCACTTGTGAGTGTTGTGTGCCCGCCACTTGTGAGTGTTGTGTGCCCGCCACTTGTGAGTGTTGTGTGCCCGCCACTTGTAAGTGTTGTGTGTGCCCCGCCACTTGTAAGTGTTGTGTGCCCCGCCACTTGTAAGTGTTGTGTGCCCCGCCACTTGTGAGTGTTGTGTGCCCGCCACTTGTTAGTGTTGTGTGCCCGCCACTTGTGAGTGTTGTGTGCCCGCCACTTGTGAGTGTTGTGTGCCCCGCCATTTGTAAGTGTTATGTGCCCCGTCACTTGTAAGTGTTGTGTGCCCCGCCACTTGAGAGTGTTGTGTGCCCCGCCACATGTGAGTGTTGTGTGCCCGCGTTGTGTGCCCGCAACTTGTAAGTGTTGTGTGCCCGCCACTTGTAAGTGTTGTGTGCCCCGCCACTTGTAAGTGTTGTGTGCCCGCCACTTGTGAAGCCACTTGTGAGTGTTGTGTGCCCGCCACTTGTGAGTGTTGTGTGCCCCGCCACTTGTGAGTGTTGTGTGCCCGCCACTTGAGAGTGTTGTGTGCCCGCCACTTGTGAGTGTTGTGTGCCCGCCACTTGTGAGTGTTGTGTGCCCGCCACTTGTGAGTGTTGTGTGCCCGCCACTTGTAAGTGTTGTGTGCCCCGCCACTTGTGAGTGTTGTGTGCCCCGCCACTTGTGAGTGTTGTGTGCCCGCCACTTGTGAGTGTTGTGTGCCCGCCACTTGTAAGTGTTGTGTGCCCCGCCACTTGTAAGTGTTGTGTGCCCCGCCACTTGTGAGTGTTGTGTGCCCGCCACTTGTGAGTGTTGTGTGCCCGCCACTTGTGAGTGTTGTGTGCCCGCCACTTGTAAGTGTTGTGTGTGCCCTGCCACTTGTAAGTGTTGTGTGCCCCGCCACTTGTGAGTGTTGTGTGCCCGCCACTTGTGAGTGTTGTGTGCCCGCCACTTGTGAGTGTTGTGTGCCCCGCCACTTGTGAGTGTTGTGTGCCCCGCCACTTGTGAGTGTTGTGTGCCCCGCCACTTGTGAGTGTTGTGTGCCCGCCACTTGTGAGTGTTGTGTGCCCGCCACTTGTGAGTGTTGTGTGCCCGCCACTTGTGAGTGTTGTGTGCCCGCCACTTGTGAGTGTTGTGTGCCCCGCCACTTGTGAGTGTTGTGTGCCCCGCCACTTGTGAGTGTTGTGTGCCCCGCCACTTGTGAGTGTTGTGTGCCCGCCTCTTGTGAGTGTTGTGTGCCCGCCACTTGTGAGTGTTGTGTGCCCCGCCACTTGTGAGTGTTGTGTGCCCCGCCACTTGTAAGTGTTGTGTGCCCCGCCACTTGTGAGTGTTGTGTGCCCCGCCACTTGTGAGTGTTGTGTGCCCGCCACTTGTGAGTGTTGTGTGCCCGCCACTTGTAAGTGTTGTGTGCCCCGCCACTTGTAAGTGTTGTGTGCCCCGCCACTTGTGAGTGTTGTGTGCCCCGCCACTTGTGAGTGTTGTGTGCCCGCCACTTGTGAGTGTTGTGTGCCCGCCACTTGTGAGTGTTGTGTGCCCCGCCACTTGTGAGTGTTGTGTGCCCGCCACTTGTGAGTGTTGTGTGCCCGCCACTTGTGAGTGTTGTGTGCCCCGCCACTTGTGAGTGTTGTGTGCCCCGCCACTTGTAAGTGTTTTGTGCCCGCCACTTGTAAGTGTTGTGTGCCCCGCCACTTGTAAGTGTTGTGTGCCCGCCACTTGTGAGTGTTGTGTGTCCGCCACTTGTAAGTGGTGTGTGCCCCGCCACTTGTGAGTGTTGTGTGCCCGCCACTTGTGAAGTGTTGTGTGTGCCCCGCCACTTGTGAGTGTTGTGTGCCCGCCACTTGTGAGTGTTATGTGCCCGCCAGTGAGTTGTGTGCCCCGCCACTTGAAAGTGTTGTGTGCCCCGCCACTTGTAAGTGTTGTGTGCCCCGTCACTTGTAACTGTTGTGTGCTCCGCCACTTGTGAGTGTTGTGTGCCCCGCCACTTGTGAGTGTTGTGTTGCCCGCCACTTGTGAGCGTTGTGTGCCCGCCACTTGTGAGTGTTGTGTGCCCGCCACTTTTGAGCGTTGTGTGCCCGCCACTTGTGAGTGTTGGGTGCCCCGCCATTTGTGAGTGTTGTGTGCCCGCCACTTGTGAGTGTTGTGTGCCCGCCACTTGTGAGTGCCACTTGTGAGTGTTGTGTGCCCGCCACTTGTGAGTGTTGTGTGCCCGCCACTTGTGAGTGTTGTGTGCCCCGCCACTTGTGAGTGTTGTGTGCCCGCCACTTGTGAGCGTCGTGTGCCCGCCACTTGTGAGTGTTGTGTGCCCCGCCACTTGTGAGTGTTGTGTGCCCCGCCACTTGTAAGTGTAGTGTGCCCCGTCACTTGTAAGTGTTGTGTGCCCCGCCACTTGTGAGTGTTGTGTGCCCGCCACTTGTGAGTGTTGTGTGCCCCGCCACTTGTGAGCGTTGTGTGCCCCGCCACTTGTGAGTGTTGTGTGCCCCGCCACTTGTGAGTGTTGTGTGCCCGCCACTTGTGAGTGTTGTGTGCCCCGCCACTTGTGAGTGTTGTGTGCCCGCCACTTGTGAGTGTTGTGTGCCCGCCACTTGTGAGTGTTGTGTGCCCGCCACTTGTGAGTGTTGTGTGCCCGCCACTTGTGAGTGTTGTGTGCCCGCCACTTGTGAGTGTTTTGTGCCCCGCCACTTGTAAGTGTTGTGTGCCCCGCCACTTGTGAGTGTTGTGTGCCCCGCCACTTGTGAGTGTTGTGTGCCCGCCACTTGTGAGTGTTGTGTGCCCGCCACTTGTAAGTGTTGTGTGTGTGCCCCACCACTTGTGGCAGTGCCCCGCCACTTGTGTTGTTGTGGGGCCCACTTGTAAGTGTTGTGTGCCCCTGCCACTTGTAAGTGTGTGTGCCCCTGCCACTTGTAAGTGTTGTGTGGCCCCTGCCACTTGTAAGCGTTGTGCGCCCCGCCACTTGTAAGTGCCAGTGCCCCGCCACTTGTAAGTGTTGTGTGCCCCGCCACTCTGT